>NW_015506138.1:31481-49031 GCF_001515645.1 Sinocyclocheilus grahami
TTATGCTTTTTTTTTTCATATATATATATATATATATATATAGAGAGAGAGAGAGAAAGATAATTTTTTTTTTTTTTGTGAAATATGATCTGTATATATTCTGGACTGGTTGCTTACTATTTTATTTTTTATATTTTATTTTATTTTATATTTTTTTATTTTAGTTTTTGTTATTTTATTTTAATTTTTTTATTTTATTTTTTGTTGTTTTGTTTTTATTTTGTGTGTGTGTGCGTGTGTGTGTGTGTGTGTGTCTTTTAAAGACATTCCTCATTTACATTGAAGGCTTTTCTGTTTTTAAGACCATAGAAATTAATTTTCCTAAGCTTGAAAGAAGGAAATGTAGCTTATTGTTACACATGTACGCAACAGATAACAAGCAATAATATTCCTCCATTTAGTCCAGATTCATGTTTAACGACAGACAGAGATTCAGTGCAGAAAAGAAACATGCAGAGCAAAAATAAACCTAAAATAATTAGTAGATGGGTAAAAACGATTAAAAAAAAATGTAATTGCAATTTTATATATATATATAAAAAAATATATATATAAATATTTATCCCCAGTGAAATATCACCCACATCTGTAAAGTTTGAAATGATTCTATTTATAGTTCAGCGCAGGCTTACAATATCTCCTGATTGATCTCATCGGCTGTTTTAGTTTCACAGGTTTTCAACACGTCTCTGTTTCTATGAAGAACTCCACATCAACACGTTAAAGAGCTGAATATGCGTCTGATCAGTGCTGTATTTAGCTGCGAGTGTCTTCCACTGGATTCAGTTTTCTGCCGTTTTCATGATCTGCTAATTCTGGAGGAATAGTTGAGCTGGAGTTGAGATGAAGAGCAGCTATCGGTGTGTGTTCGTGTGTCGAGCGCTGCATGCTTTCATCAGCGTCTGCCTTAATATTTCTGAATGCCAGAACAATACTGTAAATACAGCTTGGGCTCTGATCTGAGCTTCAGTCTCATCGACTCGATCGGATCACACATGCCACATCCTCACACCTTCAGGATTCAAAGCCGTGTAATTATCTGCACAAATGATATGATGATATGCATTTGTTTGAAGCTCCTCTCTGTCTTTCTGACGTGATTTTGAACATTTTCAGGCCGTGAATAAACCATGAATTGTATTGTGTGTTCGTGTCAAGAATATTTATTTAAACGGGAATAAATATGTCTGGTTGTCTCACAGATTTTTGTCGTCTTGTTTTCAGTTCATGTTCTTGTTAATAAGAACCATGTTCGTTTTATTTTAACAGCAAATCATTTCATTTATGAAAAACTATAAATAATAGAAATATATAAACTGTTTATATATTTGTGTGTGTATATCTATCTATATATACAATTTTTACAAATGTATACAATATACAGTTTTTTTGGTAAATGTTTTCTTTCTTTTTTCAATTTATGTAAATTCAATTATTTAAATTAATTTTTATGACTTGTATTTTATTTGCATTTTTTAAATATTTGTAAATATTATTTTATTTGTTTATTGTATTTTATTAGCATTTGTTTTTATTTGCATTTATTTAAGTTCTTAATTATAATTTTATTATATTTGCATTTGTTTATTATAAATAATATAAATATTAATGTAAATAAAAAATATATCAGCTCCTATATATATATATATATAAAACGTTTGGTAAGTTTTTTTTTTATTTTTTTTTTACTTTTTTCAGAATTATTTTGTTATTCAGATTTTTGTCATTCGGTTCTTGTCCTCGTTAGTAAGAAGCACATTACTCTTAATTTAACAGCAAATAATTGATTTTAGTAGAAGGTCACAAAGATCATCCTCATTACAAAAGAACAAATGAGAATCACGTGATCAGTGAAATAACAGTGTTTATCTTAAATATATTTAAAGACATTGGTGTCATTTTATAAAAGCATGAATAAAGGCAGTATGATCTATATATACTATCATTTCAGTGTTTTTGTTACATTACATAATGAGATGAGAGTGACTTATAATTGTCATAAAAATAATAAATATCAATAAAAAACATAAAAATGCCTCAAATCGGCATAAAAGCAGTTTAAAAATATTAACATGATCTATAAATGCTGTACAATTTCAGTTATATATTTTTATTATATTACATAAGATGAGAATGACTCGTAACTGTCTTAAACAATGATCAACGCAAAAATTTTTTTATAAAAAATCTTAATGGTCGTAAAATATGATGGCTTTTCTTTATACAAAATATAAAGTATATTTATTTAGTTTTTGTATGTAATGTAATTGGTTTAGTGATGTCACCACCAGAGGGCGATAATAAAACATCAAGAAGATTATGTGAAAATATGTGACTGCAAACCTTAACAAAAGCTCTGTTATCATCTTTCATGTTGTAGCCAGTGAAGATCTCTGTGAACAGATCCATAACTGTTAGTAAATGCAGATGTTACAGCTGGAATGCAGCGTCAGAGCAGTTACTGAAGCTTTAATTAGCTTTAACTAGTTGTTGTGCGGGACATTCCTCTACCGTCTCTCTCATTTGTCTGCAGATGTGTGCTTGTGAACCATAAATGTGAGCCTGGAGCACAAAAGCAGTGTTAAGTCGCTGGGGGATATTTGTAGCAATAGCCAACAATACATTGTATGGGTCACAATTATACATTTCTCTTTTATGCCAAAAATCATTAGGATATTAAGTAAAGATCATGTTCCATGAAGATATTTTGTAAATGTCCTACCGTAAATATATCAAAACTTAATGTTTGATTAGTAATATGCATTGCTAAGAACTTCATTTGAACAACTTTAAAGCTGATTTTCTCAATATTTAGATTTTTTTGCACCCTCAGATTCCAGATTTTCAAATATTGTCCGATCCTAACAAACCATACATCAATGGAAAGATTATTTATTCAGCTTTCAGCTGATGCATACATCTCAATTTCTAAAAATCGACCCTTATGACTGCTTTTGTGCTCCAGGGTCATAATTGTACCTGTGCAGAGAAACACATGACAGAGCTTGATCATATCAAACAGTCCACTAGAAATTATTCTCAGAAAAGCACGTTTGTAAAACATGCGCATGGAAACTGATAATCTGGTTACACTTTATTTTAAGGCATCCTTGTTACAGTGCTGGATTTCACATGTAAGTACTGAGTAATATTAATTTACTTCTATACGGTTAGGGTTTGGTTTAGGGTTACTTGCGTGTAATTATGCATGATTTATTGTTATTATAATAGTAAGTACGTGTAACATGTGTAACAAGGACACCTTAAAATAAAGTGTTACCGACAATCTGCTTAATAAGGATTCTTTCATTCATTTATTAATGTTGAAATAGTTGTCTGACTGCGTAAAAGGCTCAGAATCTGGGTTTGTAGCTGAGAGTAGTTACTTAAAGGGGTCATAGGATGCTACATGCACTTTTACAAGTTGTTTGAACTGAAATGTGTGTTGGCAGTGTGTGTACACAACCACCCTATAATGATAATAATCCACCCAGTGTCTTTTTTTTATCTGGTTAAATGTTTGCCCCTTTCTCAAATCAAGCCGATCTCAGATGTCTGTATGTGTGACGTCACACTGTCAGGCCCCTCCCACGATAGTTTGATTGACAGTAGCGTTTCAGCACAGACTGGACTGGTGTCTTAGCTCCGCCCAGAGTGACTGTCATCAGTCCGCCAGTGTTCGCCCCCGATCTACATAAATGCGTCTATGTTCGCACGAATCATTCGTGATCCAGCTTCACCTACAGAAGAAGTGAGTGTAAGGTTTTGTAATGAATCTTTGCAAATCGCCTTTCCTAATAATGTGCTAATTAGCAAGTTTCAGTTTTGTTTTTGTAACTGTACTGCTTAATGGTTTGATGCCTTCTACTGTTTAATAAAAAAAGGAATCAGAAAAAATGCGAACCCTCAAGGAATTTCTGATCTGAAACAAATGACTCGTGATTCGAATATTCGATCTGAAGCAAATGGATCGCGATTCGAAGATTCGATCTGAAGCAAATGATTCGCGATCCGCGCTTCGAAGTTCCGATCTGAAACAAATGACTCGTGATTCGAATATTCGATCTGAAGCAAATGACTCGCGATTCAAAGATTTGATCTGAATCAAATGACTCCCGATTTGCGCTCTGAAGTTCTGATCTGAATCAAATGACTCGTGATTGGAATATTCGATCTGAAGCAAATGACTCGCGATTCAAAGATTTGATCTGAATCAAATGACTCCCGATTTGCGCTCTGAAGTTCTGATCTGAATCAAATGACTCGTGATTGGAATATTCGATCTGAAGCAAATGACTCGCGATTCAAATATTCGATCTGAAGCAAATGATTCGCTATCCACGCTTCGAAGTTCCAATCTGAAACAAATGACTCGTGATTCAAATATTCGATTTGAAGCAAATGACTCGCGATTCAAAGATTCGATCTGAATCAAATGACTCCCGATTTGCGCTCTTAATTTCTGATCTGAATCAAATGACTCGTGATTCGAATATTCGATCTGAAGCAAATGACTCGCGATTCAAAGATTCGACCTGAATCAAATGACTCCCCATTTGCGCTCTGAAGTTCTGATCTGAATCAAATGACTCGTGATTCGAAGATTCGATCTGAAGCAAATGACTCGCGATTCAAATATTCGATCTGAAGCAAATGATTCGCAATCCGCGCTTCGAAGTTCCAATCTGAATCAAATGACTCGTGATTCGAATATTCGATCTGAAGCAAATGACTCGCGATTCAAAGATTCGATCTGAATCAAATGACTCCCAATTTGCGCTCTGAATTTCTGATCTGAATCAAATGACTCGAGATTCGAAGATTCGATCTGAAGCAAATGACTCGCGATTCAAAGATTCAATCTGAATAAAATGACTCCCGATTTGCGCTCTGAAGTTCTGATCTGAATCAAATGATTAACCCTGCACCGTCCCAATCTGAATCAAAAGAATCGCGAACCCGCTCAGAAGTTCTGATCTAATGATTCGCGAACCATCATCTCACATCAGGAATCGGAACGCGGATAGCTTTTTAAAACGTAGAAACCGTACCTTAGAAGTGGAATCAAATCATTTATGGGTATTCCAACAAATCCAGAGTATTTTAACAACAGTAGGTTGTCTCTAAGCGTTTCTCCCAATCAGATATAGCTATTTGATGATTCAGCTGTTAAGTCTTAGGCAGCTGTTAAATTCATAGTAAAGTGATACATACTTTATTCATAGTAAAGTGCGACAGTTTTTATTTTTGCCAATGTTTGTCCGATTTTAACGTTGCTGTTGCTACGTTTACCTCTTCATTGCCAATAGAAAATATCTGCTCTGCCTCTAACACACCTATAAAGTTACTGAAACTGTAGAAAATGTCACTTATATAGGCTATGCGGAATTAAACCACTTTAGTATGTGTACTTAAGATATTCGAAAAAAAATCGAATCGAATCGAAAAAAACCCAGTAGGCTACGCTTTTTCCTCACAGACAGTCTTTGACGATCCCGTTGTTAAATACTCGTAGACAGAAGACTTAAGTTTATTTTTATGTAGTTGTGAAATAAATTAATAGTGAAGTGATGAATGGCGATAGTTCTTATTTTTGTCAATGTACACTCTTAAAAATAAAGGTGCTTCAAAAGGTTCTTCAAGCGATGCCAGGAGGAAGAACCATTTTTGGTTCCACAAAGAAGCATTCAGTCAAAGGTTCTTTAAAGAACCATCTCTTTCTTACCTTTTTATAATCTGAAGAACCTTCTTTCGCTACAAAGAAGCTTTTGTGAAACAGAAAGGTTCTTTAGATGTTAAAAGTTCTTTATGGAACCATTTAGACAAAAAGGATCTTCTATGGCATCGTGAAGCACCTTTATTTTTAAGAGTGTAGTCTTATTTCCACTGAAGTCGCTGTTATTTTAGCGCCAGATAGAAATAGGCCTACCTACTCTGACACACTTGTAAATGTTCTAAAGGTAGAAAATACCTACACTCTGAAAAATGCTGGGTTGTTTCAACCCAACTTTGGGTCAAATTTGGACTAACCCAACTTTTGGGTTAAAAATTTAATGTAAACATTTAACCCAACAGTTGGGTTAGTCCATATTTGACCCAAAGTTGGGTTGAAATAACCCAGCATTTTTTAGAGTGTAGAATTAAACGACTTTAGTATGGGTACTTCAGTGCACTCCCCCACCCCACCTTTTGTCTCGAGGGTTCAAATCTCCACAGTAATGTAAATGATATCCGAGGCTCCTCCATGAACTCCGCCCTTCATGAACTCCTCTCGCACCTCTAGAGTTCATCCCCGTTCATCCCCGTTCACTCCGACGGACAATAAACGCACGTATATGTGGTGTTTCTAGAGTTGTATAATGGCTCTTCTGCGCAGTGTTGGGCTTCTGGCTCTGCTGCTGGTGTCGGTCCGGTGTCTGAACCGGGAGCAGCTCTTCGATTACGGGATCCGGTTTGGTGACCAGATTCTGGATTCTGGAACCGATTCGGTTCGAGAGCTCGAGCTGGAGCAAACGCTCTTATTCTTCAAAGGAAAGTTCGATAAAGTTTACGTAAGTCACTTTTCAGAATGCATTTCTAGTTTTTCCTCTTTGTTGTTTTTCTTTTTTTTTTTCATAAGCATTTCTAAGCATTCCCTAATATTTCCAGTGATAATTAATTTAAATAAAAGAAACTAGTGTATACAGATTATGCATAAAGTTTAAAACCGACACAAGTTCATTATCAGTATGAATGAATGAATGAAGTGAACAATTTGTACAAATTGTCCCCAAGAGATCCAAGAGGAAACATGCATATCTATAAGCATCTTATTGGGGATCATGTTTTGTAGTTGCTAAAATACTTTAACTGCTATTGACCAAAGAAGCAAAAGTGTTCTCAAAAGTCATCTGTTGATCACTAAACATTTTCTATAGTCTACAAATCCAGCAGTTATTCAGTTCATATTAAGATGTCTGCCTCCCACTTTCTCTCCTTCTTGGTCTCGGAAGTTGTATATCTACAGTAAAAGCCCCCCATGGAAAGAAAACACTGGGGGAGAGACATAAATATTTACTTTAGGGGTCTGTCCTGATGTGGTTTCTTTATAAATGTGCTCATTAGTCTTGCATGTTTAGGTTCTGGAGGTTGATCAGAGATCTACAGCTTTCTATTACTCTCTAGCGTTGAACCAAATTGGTTCTATGCTTATGTTTTTCCATATTACACTCTTAAAATAAAGGTTTATTGCCATTAAATGGTGGTTCCATTTGGAATCTTTGGAATTGGACAAAATGTTCTTCACACTAAGTTCTTTTGAGAACTGTACACTTCTTTAGGGATCCAAAAATGGTCCTTTTCTCGCTTAGCTGCAAAAAAATTTGATTTGATCACTTTGGTATGAAGAACGTCCTCCGTTATTTGACGTTCAAGATCCTGGGAAACCAGTCTGGATTTTGTTAAAGAACTATTTGTTATACTTTGTTTGCCATTATTGCTTGATCTTTTAGATTTAAATCTAGTGTAAGCAGTAAGGGATTGGAGAATACCTTCTTTTCACATGTTTTGCGGCTTCCCTGCAGTTTTACTTAAGTAGTTGCCAGAAACTGGTTAAAGAAGAGCTTTTACACACACAAACATGCCGAGTTTAAATGGCACAACACCTTTTGAAGTGTGAAGGCATTCGACTGTAACGAGCACCATCACCGTTAGGAAAGAAAGATCACAGAAAAACATCGCTGTTTGTTTTAGGCTTCAGCTATGATGATGTTGTATCTGTTCTTGCAGAAAAACATCTAATAATTTGCAGTTTTTCAGAGCAGACAGTGATTTTACCTGTATTTAATGCAAGAACAGCTAAAAGAGTCACGAGCCACTGATTCTCACTCGTATAAATTATTACTAAACAAAACTACATTTATGCTCGCTTATACGGATTTACTGTGAACATTGCTTTTGTGCCTTAAGCAGTTTTATTGCAATATGCAAGAACATGCAACATTTTGTATTACACTATGCAATGTTTTATTGCAATATGCAAGAATGTGCAACATTTTTTAAATTGCAAAATGCAAGAATATGCAAAGTTATTACAATATGCAAGAAAATGCAACATTTTCTATTGCAATATGCAATGTTTTTATTGCAATATGTAAGAATATGCAATACGTTTTAGGTTTAGTGGTTCAACAACCAGCAGACGTCAAACACAGAGTGTGGGGGTTTGATTTGATCACTTTGGTGTGAAGAGCGTCCTCCGTTATTTGACGTTCAAGATCCTGGGAAACCAGTCTGGATTTTGTTAAAGAACTATTTGTTATACTTTGTTTGCCATTATTGCTTGATCTTTTAGATTTAAATCTAGTGTAAGCAGTAAGGGATTGGAGAATACCTTCTTTTCACATGTTTTGCGGCTTCCCTGCAGTTTTACTTAAGTAGTTGCCAGAAACTCGTTAAAGAAGAGCTTTTACACACACAAACATGCCGAGTTTAAATGGCACAACACCTTTTGAAGTGTGAAGGCATTCGACTGTAACGAGCACCATCACCGTTAGGAAAGAAAGATCACAGAAAAACATCGCTGTTTGTTTTAGGCTTCAGCTATGATGATGTTGTATCTGTTCTTGCAGAAAAACATCTAATAATTTGCAGTTTTTCAGAGCAGACAGTGATTTTACCTGTATTTAATGCAAGAACAGCTAAAAGAGTCACGAGCCACTGATTCTCACTCGTATAAATTATTACTAAACAAAACTACATTTATGCTCGCTTATACGGATTTACTGTGAACATTGCTTTTGTGCCTTAAGCAGTTTTATTGCAATATGCAAGAACATGCAACATTTTGTATTACACTATGCAATGTTTTATTGCAATATGCAAGAATATGCAACATTTTTTAAATTGCAAAATGCAAGAATATGCAAAGTTATTACAATATGCAAGAAAATGCAACATTTTCTATTGCAATATGCAATGTTTTTATTGCAATATGTAAGAATATGCAATACGTTTTATTGCAATATGCAAGAATATGCAAAGTTTTTATTGCAATATGCAAGAACATGCAACATTTTGTATTGCACTATGCAATGTTTTTATATGCAAGAATATGCAATACCTTTTATTGCAATAAGCAAGAATATGCAACATTTTTTATTGCAAAATGCAAGAATATGCAAAGTTTTTATTGCAGTATGCAAGAATATGCTACATTTTTATTGCAATATGCAACAAAATACAACATTTTGTATTGCAATATGCAATGTTTTTATTGCAATATGCAAGAATATGAAACCGTTAAAGAAGAGCTTTTACACACACAAACATGCCGAGTTTAAATGGCACAACACCTTTTGAAGTGTGAAGGCATAACGAGCACCATCACCGTTAGGAAAGAAAGATCACAGAAAAACATCGCTGTTTGTTTTAGGCTTCAGGTATGATGATGTTGTATCTGTTCTTGCAGAAAAACATCTAATAATTTGCAGTTTTTCAGAGCAGACAGTGATTTTACCTGTATTTAATGCAAGAACAGCTAAAAGAGTCCCGAGCCACTGATTCTCACTCGTATAAATTATTACTAAACAAAACTACATTTATGCTCGCTTATACGGATTTACTGTGAACATTGCTTTTGTGCCTTAAGCAGTTTTATTGCAATATGCAAGAACATGCAACATTTTGGTTTTTATTGCAATATGCAAGAAAATGCAAAAGAGTGTGCAACGTTTCTATTGCCCTATGCAAGAATATGCAAAGTTTTTATTGAAGTATTCAAAAATATGTGAAGTGTTTGTGCGATATGCAAGAAAAGAAGTTCTGCTCTCTAGTTATGCATGTCTGTAGAATATTTCACCTTTTTTACCACATGATATGAATTGTTATTCCTTAAGTTATGCAGATATGTGTAATACATTAGCACTCACGGTGTCGTTTAATTCAAAACTAATTTATTTTACCTGTACATATCAGTTTCTCTCCTAGCCACTGTCATAAAAAATTACATTTTTATTGCAATATGCAAGAATATGCCAAGTTTTTATTACAATATGCAACAAAATACAACATTTTGTATTGCAATATGCAATGTTTTTATTGCAATATGCAAGAATATGAAACATTTTTTTAATTGCAAAATGCAAGATTATGCAAAGTTTTTATTACAATATGCAATGTTTTTATTGCAATATGTAAGAATATGCAATACATTTTATTGCTAAATTCAAGAATATGCAACATTTTTTATTGCAAAATGCAAGAATATGCAAAGTTTTTATTGCAATATGCAAGAATATGCTACATTTTTATTGCAAAATGCAAGAATATGCTACATTTTTATTGCAAAATGCAAGAATATGCTACATTTTTATTGCAAAATGCAAGAATATGCGATTCATATTGGTTTAGATGTCTACTTATTTATGTTTCATGTCACACCCTCTGCAGGTCAGCACCAATGGCTTCATATCTCTGGCTGAACCCACCGATGAGTCTGAGTACCTGGGGAAGATGCCGGCCAGTTTTGGTATGATTGCAGCCTTCCTGGGAGATCTGGACACCACCGATGGGGCCGGTCACGTCTTTTTCCGCCAGGATAAAAGCCCTGATGTGCTCCAGAGAGCTGCAGAGCACATTGGCCAAGCATTTCCTTCTGACGACGGCATCGAACCCACTCACTCCATCATTGTCACCTGGGAGAATATGGCGCCTCAGTCTGAACGAGGAAGAGGAGATGAATATGACTATACGGTACGTCCCTCAATTCTGAATGTTTTGCACTTACAAAAGTTAGTTATGAAGCCGGCACAACAGCATATACAAGCCAAGTCACCTTTATTTACGTTTTTATTGCAATATGCAAGAATATGCAAAGTTATTGTTTTGCAGTAAGCAGGAATATGGATTTTTTTATTGCAATATGCAAAAAATGTGTAGTTATTGTCTAGTAGTATGCAATAATATGCATTGTTTAATGCAAAATGCAAGAATGTGCAAAGTAATTGTTTTGCAATATGCAAGAATAGGCAAATATTTTTGCAATATGTAAGCATATGCTGGTTTTTATTGCAATATGCATGAATATGCAAAGTTATTGTCTTGAAATATGCAAGATTAGGCAAAGAGTTTTGTGATATTTAGGCATATGCTGGTTTTTATTGCAATATGCACGAATATGCAAAGTTATTGTCTTGAAATATGCAAAAAATGCAAAGTTATTGTCTAGTAGTATGCAATAATATGCTATTTTTAATGCAATATGCAAGAATATGCAAAGATATTGTTTTACAATATGCAAGAATATGCATTTTGTATTGCAATATGCAAGAATATGCAAAGTTATTAATTTGCAATATGCAAGAATATACCGCTTTTTTATTGCAATATGAAAAAAATGCAAAGTTATTGTCTAGTAGTATGCAATAATATGCATTTTTTTAATACAAACTGCAAGAATGTGCAAAGTAATTGTTTTGCAATATGCAAGAATATGCAAAGTTATTGTTTTGCAATATGCAAGAATATGCATTTTGAATTGCAATATGTAAGAATATGCAACGTTATTGATTTGCAATATGCAAGAATATGCATTTTTTAATTGCGATATGCAAGAATATGTCAGGTTTTTTGCATTTTGTAAGAACAGTTATTTATTGCAGTATGCAAGAATATGCAGAATTGTTTTGCAATATGTAAGAATATGCAGTTTTCAAATGCAATTTTCAAATATATGCAAAGTTATTGTCTTGAAATATGCAAGAATAGGCAAGGATTTTTGCAATATGTAAGAATATGCTGGTTTTTATTGCAATATGCATGAATATGCAAAGTTAATGTCTTGAAATATGCAATAATATAAATTTTTAATGCAAGAATATGCAGAGTTATTTTTTTGCAATAAATAAGAATATGCAGTTTTATGATGCATTGTTCAAAAATATGTAGTTATTGTTTTAAAATATGCAAAATATGCAAAAAACTATGTTTTTGTATTGAAATATGCATATAATATGCAGTTATTGTCTTGAAATATGCAAATATATGAAAAGTTTTTTCCTGCAGTATGAAAGACCTTGCAATTCTTTTCTTTATTGAAATAAGCAAGAATATGCTAACTTTTTTTCTTGCAATACGCAAGAATATGCCGTTTTTTAAAACTGCTAAATGCACGAATATGCAATATTACAACTCATTTATTTCTATAGCACTATAGCAATACAACAGATTTTCAGATGTTTCAAATCGTGAAAATAAAAGTGTTGATGTTGCAAAGTTCTTCAGTTATGCAAATTTAATTTCAGCTTTAAAGTAGCTGTAAAAAGACAATATTGTCATTTCCTTCCTGAAATGCAGACTTGTTGTAAATCTGTTGCAGAGAAATACTTTCCAGCTGGTTGTAGCAAACATGGAGTCGGCGTCGTATGCCATCCTGCTGTATCCAGAGGAGAGCATGCAGTTCGGCTCCACTCTCATGAATGATGAGGATCAGCTGGTTGAAGTCGGCTTCAATGAAGGGAAGGTGGCGGGCTGGTTCGGCTGGGGGTCCACTCAAGGAGCTTACTATCGCATCACTCAAGACAGCGAGGAGTCAATAAGCGCTCTCGCACAGTAAGTGCCATTTTAAACATAGCTATGAAAGTGAAAGTGAAATTATTAATTGTGTATTATTAATCTGGGCTAATTATTAGTCAGTTATTCATAAATGCAGGGGTCTTGTTCCACAAGAAAAAAAACTATGTATATTTAAAAAAAATCATATATGAAAATGAATAATATATTAAAATAAAATACCTACCTAATTTAAATAACAGATTCATTTGTGCCAAATTACTATAGAGTTTAATCGAACAATAAAATGTCCCCGTTTTTAACTAAACAACAGTAACTCTCTATATTAAATATTGAATAAGTGAATGAATTTGTGCTAAATTAATATAGAAACTATGAAAAACTATATATAATTACTATAGAAACTATAAAAACTGATAAGTCTTTTAAAACTTTATTTTATGCATATATATATATGTGTGTGTGTGTATAAAATCATTTTTATATTTTATATTTATATATATATATAATTTAAAATAACAAACTAAAATAACACTGGGTAAATGTATTCATTATCATTTATAGGGATAATATTTACTTATATATATATATATACTGTATATATATATAGTTACTCTTACTTTAAAGTGTTACTTTAGTGGTACATAATAATACATTTAAATATTTAATATTTTGCATTTTCCATTAACATTTTAGTAATTTTGTTGTTGTTGTATGCATATATATATATATATATATACATATAAATGTTTATTATAGTTTCAGTTATTTCAGTACATCAAGTTAGACTAAATTAACTAGCTTTGGCAACTATTTTATTTTATTTCAGTTAGCATTTCTTTTATTTCAGGAAACGAAAATGTTTTCACATCTGATTTTCCCTCTGGTCTTATTAAATATGAATGTGTTGCAACTCCTCTTCACTCTTCTCAGGGAGACGAACTCGGGCCGGCCTGGCGTTTGGGTCTACGAGATCGGCACGTCTCCGTTTTTCACCTCCATCACACCTGGAGAGGTCACAGAGGTCACGACTGAGCAGACTATGGTGGACACTCCGGTGCCCGAGCCGTCCGTCCCGTGGAATCGACCTCATGAGGAGCTTCTGACCTCCGAACCTCCGAATGAAACGCTCGCCAGTCCAGAGCCGTTCGCAGAGTCGTCGACGCCGGACGAGCCTCAGTATCGTTACGTTCATCCGCGACCGAAGACGTCTCAACAACAACAACCGCAAAACCCACAGGTGCTGATCATCGATGAGGACGAGCTGAACATCGACGGTGAGAGAAAAACACTGATTATAGGGGTAGGGCTGTGCGATAAATCACAAAGAAATCACAATCGCGATTAGGCAAAATAAAACAGAGCAAATAAATTGTAATGATATTAATAAAAACAGTGTTCTTCCACCAAACAATGTAGCTCCTCAGAAACAGTTGTGGTTGCTACAAAGTGGTTTCAGAGCAACACACAGAAGTAAACAAAGGTGTGTGTTTGTAGAGTCATTTACAACAGCTTCGAACGCGGCTCAGCCAATCAGAATCAAGGACCAGAACTCTCCGTGTTATAAGCTGCGATAAGTCATGCGCATCTTGCACGGTTCTGTGATCAGCAGTAAATATCCATCTGAAGGCCAGAGAAACTTCAAATACGCCCCGCAGAAGGAACCCAGGAAATCCCTATCGCTGCAGCTGAATAAACAGAAGATTTAACTGCTTTCATTGATTCAACGTGACTAATAAACACACGACTACGGCAATATATGCGACCCTGGAGCACAAAAGCAGTGTTAAGTCGCTGGGGGATATTTGTAGCAATAACCAACAATACATTGTATGGGTCACAATTATACATTTTCCTTTTATGCCAAAAATCATTCGGATATTAAGTAAAGATCATGTTCCATGAAGATATTTTGTACATTTCCTACCGTAAATATATCAAAACTAAATTTTTGATCAGTAATATGCATTGCTAAGAACTTCATTTGAACAACTTTAAAGGTGATTTTCTCAATATTTGGATGTTTTTGCACCCTCAGATTCCACATTTCTCAGCCAAATATTGTCCGATCCTAACAAACCATACAGCAATGGAAAGCTTATTTATTCAGCTTTCAGATGATGCATAAATCTCAATTTTAAAAAATTGACCCTTATGACTGGTTTTGTGCTCCAGGGTCACATATGGTTTATTTGAGTTTGTCTTATTATAATTTTTGTTATAATAAAGTATATAATAATGCAATGCCTTTATCAATGCTTAGAATACTATGAAATATGTTGTGTGCCTTATTCTGTGTAAGAAGCCACATCATCATCATCTCACAGAAGGATTAATTTCTAACACTCGACTGACGTGTGAGTAAAAACGTTATTAAATGTGGTATTTTTACGTGCTTTCAGATGGAGCAGCATTTACTACACAGAGCCGTAGTTCACGAAGAAGCTACGCAAACAGCTGTCATAATCGCAGAACGATGCCTTTGATTTATATATATTTTTATAATCTCGCTATTATATCTTCTGCGATTTTTTTTTACGTAGCTTGTCAGTGAACTACGGCTCTGTGTAGTAAATGCTGCTCCATCTGAAAGCACGTAAAAATACCACATTTAATAACATGTTATAAATTAAACTCCCTAAACTATAGGGAGCCGTTTCACATTACTTTAAGGTACAATTAACAACAGAGCCCAAACTTAAATTAAATTACTATTGATTTTTAACTATAAAAATCAACGCTCAAATAAAAATTTGTATGCAAACATGCTATTTTTAAATTAACTTCTAAATTATACAATTTCTATTTGTTGTTGAAATATAATCATTTACATAGTGGCTGTCAAAACTTGTTTCATAAAAGATTTATTTAAACATACATTAAATAATTAAGACATCAGTAACTAAGTAAAATAGAATTAATTATATAGTCTAATATTTCCTCTCTAGACTTTATTTCTCTAGTAAATAACGAGCTGTAGACACTAGCTATGTTTCCATTCAAAGTTACGAATTAAACTAATGTTCAAAATTGGAATATCGCATAAAACATTTGCGAATAAAGCACCGTTTCCATCCAGTTGAAGAGAACAAAATCGTCACTTCCTAAATAAACTTGCGCTAAATATCATAAAATTCGCTGCAGTAGGAGAAGACTCTGTATATAATATTTTTTCGTATACAATAAATTATGAGCTTCAGAGCGTGCTGACCAAACGCGGTCATGTTATCTTATTTTCGGAGAGTCTGCTGTTTGGGAACGCAGTTCTGGGAGTTAATTATAAAGAAGCACTTTGACGAGACTTTGCTCAAACATTTTAGACTTACAAAACTAGCATTTCAGATGCTGTGCGACGAGATCGATACATTGGTTTATCCAGGTATGCTATCCCATCTTTTTTGATGCGCATAAACGAGTTTATTCGGTAAAAGTGTTTGCATCGTAGACATTTTAGACTTACAAAACTAGCATTTCAGATGCTGTGCGACGAGATCGATACATTGGTTTATCCAGGTACGCTATCCCATCTTTTTTGATGCGCATAAACGAGTTTATTCGGTAAAAGTGTTTGCATCGTAGTTTATGCGCATGTTTTCTTATTGGATAAGATCCAATTTATCCTACTTAGTTAAGCGCATACATTTTATATGTGCATTTTTAGAATTTATGCGCATCTTGGCGTTTCCATCCAGCGTCTTTTTATGCGAAATCCCAAGATGCGCATAAAAATAGGTGGATGGAAACATAGCTACTGATGACTTGCCGGAGGTAAATGAAATGACATTTTGTTTACAAGCAGTTTTAATGACGTCTTTCCAAGATTCATGATTATTTCGTGTTATAACTAGTAGTAAAGAGGAAGGGATGATCGCGCTGCCATCAGAACTGAGGCATTTATACAGCGATCTGTCTTGCCACATCAAAGAGTGCCAAAACGGCATTTATTGTCTGAGTTTCATGGAAAAATGGAATGATTTGTTTGGAATACATGCGAACCGAACCGAAAGACCTGTGTACCGTTACACCCCTAAATTATATTCAGCTGAACAAGTCTAAATTGTGTGTCCATATCAAATGTTTCTTTTTTTGGCAGTGTTTTCTTATAATTACGAGACGTGCTCCAGCAACAAGCACAAGTGCTCTGTGTTCGCCGACTGCAGAGATTACGCTGCCGGATACTGCTGTCACTGCAAACCTGGTTACTACGGCAACGGCAAGGATTGTGTCGCCGAAGGTGAGTTTATGATTGCATCGCAACCAGGTTTACTATCACTTGCTAAAACTAAATTTAAAAAAAAATTATTAAAATTAAAATAAAACAAATGTCTTCACTTGAAGTAACTTGAAATAAAATAAACATAAACTGAAATAAAATAAATTCTAAAATAAATATATATTTATAAAAAAAACATATTTTATTTCAGTTCTTTGCCTAGGAAACATTTCTAATTTTTGTTTAGTTGAAGCACTAAAATATCTAAAACTAAAGCTGAAAAAAAATTACTGAAAAAAAACCCACACACACAGCAAAATCAGTAAAACTTGAACTAGAATTAAAATTAAAATGAATTCCCCCCCCCCAAATATTAATAAAAATGATAATAGTATATTTTAATGATATTAAAATAACACTGGGTCACATAATTTTAACTCTAAACATACATTATCAGGATATATATTGTTTAGTTTGCAATAGTAGTTAACTAAAAATAAAAATAAAAGCATTTTTGTTACTTGAAATACAATAAACATTAACTGAAATAAAATAAAATGTAAAAAATAAACTTATTTTATTTCAGCTAGTTGCCAGGGCAATATATCTCGTTTTCCTTTAGTTTAATTTTAACTAAAGCTAAAACCATTAAAAAAACATTTAGTCACTTGATATAATGTTAACTGAAATAAAATAATATATTATATACTATATATATATATATATATATATATATATATATATATATAAATATATACATTAATGTATACTGATTTACAATTTTACAA
>NW_015506138.1:49078-61057 GCF_001515645.1 Sinocyclocheilus grahami
TATACTATATATATATATATATATATATATATATATATATGCATACATATGTGATGTGATCTAGGAAAACTCACACTGGGACGTTTTCAGGAAATAGGTTGAATGTAAATTTTTGGTAAAAAAAAATTGGGTGTCATTAAATTATTATTCTATAACATCTTGTCTATCATCTCTGAAATTATCTTGCCAAAATTCACTTGTTTAGTGCTGAAAATTTTTTATTTATTGATTTATTGAAAAAAGATTTATTGTAGCAAGCAGAAAAGACTGTCTTTCTCTAGTTTGCTAACACGCGCTGCGGAGGTGCTTTCCCTTAACACTTAACACTACAGACAGTTCACCTATCAAAATAAACTATGTAGCGTATATAATAAAGGTGCATCAATGCATATTTCCCGCTAGTCCTGTGTGAACTACAGCATGCAAAGTTCAGGGAAACGTTAGTCTGCTTGTTTAATGATGCATTATAGCGCTCCTGACAGAGCTCTCACTCTTAAAGGGACCAGCACCATTTTCATATTAACGCTATGCATTACTTTCATTTAGTTGTGACAGCGTGAAATAAAACTACAAGTTTAGAACACAAAACTTTTGTTAGGTTCAAGCTATAAACGAAATAATAGCTGTTTTGGAAATAGCTTGAACCCAGTTTTATATGGTATCAAAACCTATACTAGGTAAAATTTCACCATGTGGTGGGTTTTCCTAGATTGCATCATATATATATTTGAAATTTAAAAAAAAATGTTTTACTACCCTAGTGAAAAATAAATATACTTAAATGTATTTGAAATACATTTATTTCATGCTAAGTATACTACAAATACATTTTTATATTTATGTACTTAATAAAATGCCCTGCAGTTTTAGTACACTAAACTAGTATACTTCAAGTCTGCTAAATTGGAACAACTAATTTTGTACTTAATGCACTTTAATCGTGTGGAAGTAGTGCTAAAGTGCAATTAAAGACATACTTAGTATATTTGATTGTGCTAAAGTGGAACTATTGTAGGTACACTTTAAATATTTTGCATTTAAAGGGCAATATTTTTCAAAGATCATACAATCCTCATCAAAAGTGACATTAAAACACATTTTAGGCTTATTAATAAGAAAGGTGCATTGTGCACAAGTAATCCTCCAAATAAATTTTCATCAAAAGTTTTATATCACTAGGTCTCGAGTTATCTGTCAGATAGATTTGAACTATACTTAGTATGAAATAAATGTATTTTAAATATATTACTTTTTACTAGGGTATATAGACATATTTATATAAAAAAAACTATAAAAAAACTAATGGTAATAAAATTGACAAAAAAAATCACAAAAAAATGCTCAAACTTAATTAAAATGAAAACAGAAAATATAAAAATAAAAACAAATGAATAATATTAATACAAAATGTGTATAGTTTTTATTAATGTTTATTTCGTTTCATTTTGCGTAAATTTATTTGATTGTATTAGTAATAGTTAATTTAGTACATCAAGTTAAACTAAATAAAAATTAGAAATTTTGCCTTGACACCAAACTGAAATAAATTTTATTTCAGTTAACATTTATTTTATGAAATAATAATGAAACAGTTTTGTAATGGTTTTGGTTTTAGTTTAATGATAATAACTCTGATCCCAAGCAATACTATGTGTTTGGCTGTATTATATAAATTTGCTTCATCCGCTCTTACTAAACAACAATAATTCCCTAAATATTAGGGCTGGGTTTTGACACAAATTTCACGATTCGATTTGATTCTCATTCACAAGCTTGCGATTCGATTCAATATCGATTATTTTGGATATGTATCAGGTACAGTACATGCCAAATTTCCTCAAGGAAAAAAAAATCTCTCAACTAATGCTGTAAAATGTACATGAGTCATTTGGTACTACATTACTATAATATTGAAGATTAAAACGGACTGATTTGCAAGCTACACAACTGCTAAAACTACACTTAATAAAGTTACAATTATATAATGATATTTCTACTTCAATTCGTTTTTTTATAAATAGGCTATAAACATTTAAATGGTGGCTGTCATAAAACTTGATGGATTTATTCAAACATAAGTTAAACATAGTAAAAAATTATAATGAATATGTTATATGGTGCATATATTTAGCAAAATGCCCCTCTTTACAGTTTATTTTTCTAGCTGACTAATGAGTCACCGAATATGTTTTTCTGAGGTAAATGTGACGTTACGTGACATTGTTTAAAAGCCGTTATATTGAGGTCTTTGCGCTGCTGAAACACTGATTGAGCGATTACATGAGACAGGGTACGGATTGTAAAGTTGTACTCTTTCTTTTAACTTGCCTTCGGATGTTTAGTCATGTTTATTTTGTGCTATAACTAGTAATAAAGCGGAGGAGATGATCAGTTCACTGAGGCGCTACAGCAATCTGTCACTTCACATTAAACAGCGCCAAAATGGCATTAATTGTCTGAATACTGCAATACAATTGACAGAATTTGAAATCTGAGACTTTGCTTCATATTAAAAGTACCAAAGCACAATGCTTATTGCGATATATTGGGTGGGAAGTGCCCTTCAATGTTGCATCCATTAACAGAAAACTGACTAGAATAATCGATTCTTGGGATTTAAGAATCGATATCGTTCCGTAAAAATGAGAATCGATTAAAATTGAGATATTGATATTTTTTACCCAGCCCTACTAAATATCACATCTTTTCCGACTCCCCAGGCAAGCCTCAGAGGATGAACGGGAAGGTCAATGGCAGGATCTACGTCGGTGATTCTCCGTCTCCTGTGGAGTTTTCTAACAATGACCTGCACTCGTATGTGGTGACTAACGACGGCCGGGCGTATATCGCCATCAGCAGCATCCCATCCAGCGTCGGCCCGTCTCTGCAGCCCCTGTCGGCTCTGGGCGAAACCATCGGCTGGGCCTTTGCTCTGGAGCAGCCCGACTACCAGAACGGCTTCAGCATCATCGGTGAGACCTGATCAGTAACTATTTATAATTATCTATTTTAAAGACATTTTTGACTTATGTTCATACAGTTACCTCTTTGTCTCTTAAAAAAACAATTTCCAACCATGATGCAATATTATCATAAAATTAGGTTTTGCTTCCAGCTACTGCTTTGTCATTATTATTATTATTATTATATTAACTTTATATTAACATTAATCATTAATGATTTTTAATATTTAATAATATTTGTTATATTATTGATTTGTTAATAATAATAACTTAATTTAACAATATTACTAACATTATTACCATTAATCATTTTAATTATTATTAGATTAATATTATTAACTTAATATTAAGTATTAACTTAATATTAACAATATTATTAATATTGTTACCATTAATAATTTGAATAATTAATAATATTCATGAAATTGTTCCTTCTTCTTCTTCTTCTTCTTCTTAGGTTAATAATATTAGCTAAATATTAACGATATTAATAATTTATAATACTTAATTTTTACTATTATTATTATTATTGTTGTTGTTGTTTGGTTAATAATATTATTTTATATTTATATTAATAATATTATTGTAATTATTAATACTAATTAATAATATTATTAAGTTAATTAATAATAATACGTTATTATTATTTATTATTTTTGTTAGGTTAACATACATTTGATTTCCAGCTTTGGTATTTATATCATTATGAAATCTCAAAACCTGCCTTCAGCTACTTGCCTGTCAAAGCATAAAATTAATTAATTAAATGTATTAATATTTGAGCCCTATTAATATGATGTTCAAAACATTTATTAATATTTATTACTGTTAAAGATTGTTTAAATAGTAATATTCTTTGGCAATCACCAACACGTGAGACATGTTTATGTAACCTTAAAATAACGTTATAAGTGCTACAAGAAAACTGGACATTTCAACATTCTTCGAATATTAAAAAAACGTTCAAGTAACATTTTATTTTGGGTGAAAATAAAGTTAGAACGTTGTAAGGAATGTTTTAGGAACATTTAAATAACATTATAATGACGACAAGAAATCTGGACATGTTTCCATCCAAAGATGCGCAAAACTGGAATATCGCATAAAACATTTGCGAATAAAGCACCGTTTCCATCCAACGATTCAAAGAGAACAAAATCGTCACTTCCTGGTAAACTGCCACTAAATATCTCTAAGAAAACTAGGAGAAGTCACTGAATATAATAATTTACTTCCATATATAATAAATTACTTGCTTCACTTGATGCTAGTACTTGTAATAATTTTCGAACCATCTCAAATCTTCCTTTTATTACCAAAGCACTGGAGAAAACGGTGTTTATTCAGCTACAGTCTTTCCTTAGTGCAAATCAGATTTTTGAAACTTTCCAGTCTGGTTTTAAGCCTCTGCATAGCACAGAGTCTGCTTTATTATGGGTCTTTAATGATACTTTGTTAGCGACTGACTCTGGTGACTCTGTTATCTTAATTCTGTTAGACTTAACCTCTGCTTTTGATACAGTTGATCATAAAATTCTTCTATATCGACTAGAATATTTTGTGGGCATCCAGGGAACTGTTCTTAGCTGGTTCAAATCATATTTAACCAATAGAAGTTTCTCTGTCAGATTGGGTAATTTTTCTTCGTTGCTGCTAAACTTTCCTGTGGAGTGCCACAGGGTTCTATTCTCGCACCCATTCTTTTTTCTTTGTATTTACTTCCTTTGGGCTCTATTTTCAGAAAGCATAGTGTATCATTTCACTGCTATGTTGATGATACCCAAATTTATTTACCTCTGATATTTTTCTAGCTGACTAATGAGTCACCGAATATGTTTTTCTGAGGTAAATGTGACGTTACGTGACATTGTTTACAAGCCGTTATATTGAGGTCTTTGCGCTGCTGAAACACTGATTGAGCGATTACATGAGACAGGGTACGGATTGTAAAGTTGTACTCTTTCTTTTAACTTGCCTTCGGATGTTTAGTCATGGTTATTTTGTGCTATAACTAGTAATAAAGCGGAGGAGGTCTGAATACTGCAATACAATTGACAGAATTTGAAATCTGAGACTTTGCTTCATATTAAAAGTACCAAAGCACAATGCTTATTGCGATATATTGGGTGGGAAGTGCCCTTCAATGTTGCATCCATTAACAGAAAACTGACTAGAATAATCGATTCTTGGGATTTAAGAATCGATATCGTTCCGTGTGGGAAGTGCCCTTCAATGTTGCATCCATTAACAGAAAACTGACTAGAATAATCGATTCTTGGGATTTAAGAATCGATATCGTTCCGTAAAAATGAGAATCGATTAAAATTGAGATATTGATATTTTTTACCCAGCCCTACTAAATATCACATCTTTTCCGACTCCCCAGGCAAGCCTCAGAGGATGAACGGGAAGGTCAATGGCAGGATCTACGTCGGTGATTCTCCGTCTCCTGTGGAGTTTTCTAACAATGACCTGCACTCGTATGTGGTGACTAACGACGGCCGGGCGTATATCGCCATCAGCAGCATCCCATCCAGCGTCGGCCCGTCTCTGCAGCCCCTGTCGGCTCTGGGCGAAACCATCGGCTGGG
The DNA here is from genome assembly GCF_001515645.1 of Sinocyclocheilus grahami. Lineage (NCBI taxonomy): Eukaryota > Metazoa > Chordata > Actinopteri > Cypriniformes > Cyprinidae > Sinocyclocheilus > Sinocyclocheilus grahami. Next base: position 54,632 of record NW_015506138.1, read on the forward strand.
CCTTTGCTCTGGAGCAGCCCGACTACCAGAACGGCTTCAGCATCATCGGTGAGACCTGATCAGTAACTATTTATAATTATCTATTTTAAAGACATTTTTGACTTATGTTCATACAGTTACCTCTTTGTCTCTTAAAAAAACAATTTCCAACCATGATGCAATATTATCATAAAATTAGGTTTTGCTTCCAGCTACTGCTTTGTCATTATTATTATTATTATTATATTAACTTTATATTAACATTAATCATTAATGATTTTTAATATTTAATAATATTTGTTATATTATTGATTTGTTAATAATAATAACTTAATTTAACAATATTACTAACATTATTACCATTAATCATTTTAATTATTATTAGATTAATATTATTAACTTAATATTAAGTATTAACTTAATATTAACAATATTATTAATATTGTTACCATTAATAATTTGAATAATTAATAATATTCATGAAATTGTTCCTTCTTCTTCTTCTTCTTCTTCTTAGGTTAATAACCGTTGCTAAATATTAACGATATTAATAATTTATAATACTTAATTTTTACTATTATTATTATTATTGTTGTTGTTGTTTGGTTAATAATATTATTTTATATTTATATTAATAATATTATTGTAATTATTAATACTAATTAATAATATTATTAAGTTAATTAATAATAATACGTTATTATTATTTATTATTTTTGTTAGGTTAACATACATTTGATTTCCAGCTTTGGTATTTATATCATTATGAAATCTCAAAACCTGCCTTCAGCTACTTGCCTGTCAAAGCATAAAATTAATTAATTAAATGTATTAATATTTGAGCCCTATTAATATGATGTTCAAAACATTTATTAATATTTATTACTGTTAAAGATTGTTTAAATAGTAATATTCTTTGGCAATCACCAACACGTGAGACATGTTTATGTAACCTTAAAATAACGTTATAAGTGCTACAAGAAAACTGGACATTTCAACATTCTTCGAATATTAAAAAAACGTTCAAGTAACATTTTATTTTGGGTGAAAATAAAGTTAGAACGTTGTAAGGAATGTTTTAGGAACATTTAAATAACATTATAATGACGACAAGAAATCTGGACATGTTTCCATCCAAAGATGCGCAAAACTGGAATATCGCATAAAACATTTGCGAATAAAGCACCGTTTCCATCCAACGATTCAAAGAGAACAAAATCGTCACTTCCTGGTAAACTGCCACTAAATATCTCTAAGAAAACTAGGAGAAGTCACTGAATATAATAATTTACTTCCATATATAATAAATTACTTGCTTCACTTGATGCTAGTACTTGTAATAATTTTCGAACCATCTCAAATCTTCCTTTTATTACCAAAGCACTGGAGAAAACGGTGTTTATTCAGCTACAGTCTTTCCTTAGTGCAAATCAGATTTTTGAAACTTTCCAGTCTGGTTTTAAGCCTCTGCATAGCACAGAGTCTGCTTTATTATGGGTCTTTAATGATACTTTGTTAGCGACTGACTCTGGTGACTCTGTTATCTTAATTCTGTTAGACTTAACCTCTGCTTTTGATACAGTTGATCATAAAATTCTTCTATATCGACTAGAATATTTTGTGGGCATCCAGGGAACTGTTCTTAGCTGGTTCAAATCATATTTAACCAATAGAAGTTTCTCTGTCAGATTGGGTAATTTTTCTTCGTCGCTGCTAAACTTTCCTGTGGAGTGCCACAGGGTTCTATTCTCGCACCCATTCTTTTTTCTTTGTATTTACTTCCTTTGGGCTCTATTTTCAGAAAGCATAGTGTATCATTTCACTGCTATGTTGATGATACCCAAATTTATTTACCTCTGAAACAAAATAAACATGCTGCTCTGGAATCTCTTTTTGCATGCCTTGGTGAAGTGAAAATGTGGTTCTCTCAAAATTAATTTTTTCTGAATGAATCAAAAAGTCGAGGTTATAGTCTTTGGCCACAGTGAAAAAAACAAACTTGAAACTTGCGCCTCAGAGAGAGCAGACGTTACACAATAAATGCAGTCCTTGCTTTTAGAGGTGGATGCCTGCTGTTTGGGAACGCAGTTGTGTAAGACAGTAATTATACAGAAATACTTTGATGACAGACTTTCCTCAGGCATTTCAGAACGACCAAAACAACATATAGATGCTGTGAACGAGATCGGTCTGCTGCTAGTCAAATTATCCCGTCTCATATTTTTTCTGAATGAATCAAAAAGTCGAGGTTATAGTCTTTGGCCACAGTGAAAAAAACAAACTTGAAACTTGCGCCTCAGAGAGAGCAGATGTTACACAATAAATGCAGTCCTTGCTTTTAGAGGTGGATGCCTGCTGTTTGGGAACGCAGTTGTGTAAGACAGTAATTATACAGAAATACTTTGATGACAGACTTTCCTCAGGCATTTCAGAACGACCAAAACAACATATAGATGCTGTGAACGAGATCGGTCTGCTGCTAGTCAAATTATCCCGTCTCATAGCGCAAAGTCACATGACTTTCAATGCGCATGGTGGAATAAAAAAAAAATTTGGTGGAAAAAGTTTATCCTACTCAGTTGTGCGCATATGTTTTTAATGCGCATTTTTAGAATTTATGCGCATCTTGGCGTTTCCATCCAGCGTTTTTTATGTGATATTCCAAAATGTGCATAAAAATAGGTGGATGGAAACATAGCTAATGTTTTAGAAACAGTTCAAAACAATGTTCCCGCACCTTTTTTCTAACTTAAACTTTGTGGCCTGGGTCTCGGTCTCCGCAGGAGGGGTTTTCACGCGACAGGCCGAGGTCATCTTCCAGCCCGGGAACGAGCGGCTGAGCATCAGGCAGGAGTTCGGCGGCATCGATGAACACGATCATCTGCTGATCAGCACCGAACTGGACGGCAGGATCCCAGAGGTGCCTCAAGGAGCCACGGTCCAGATCGAGCCCTACAGCGAGATTTACCAGCACTCCAGCAACCGTGAGTCAACTTCTCAGATTCATGAGACCTGACAGTCAGAAATATCATCATCTCAAGCTCGCAAATGACCGAGCAAAGTTGTTTTTTCCAGTAACAAACTCTGGATTCTCTATGACACCTGGGTTGTGACATTCGAAGCAACTCTGCAGTCAATTAAGTGAATGTAATTCTGTTATTTTTAAGGAATATTGGAATATGTTATGAAATGAAATTAGATTAACACAAGATTTAAGTTATTTTATAGTAATGTGAACAGTTGTTTTTAAAAGAATCCAGAATTGTACTCATGTTTTAGTAATTTACACCTAATCAGACATGCGCTTTCAATTTTAAACAGGCATTTAATTTTATTTTATTTAATTTTATTTAATTTTATTTAATTTTATTTAATTTAATTTTATTTTATTTTATTTTATTTTATTTTATTTTATTTTATTTTATTTTATTTTATTTTATTTTATTTTATTTTATTTTATTTTATTTTATTTAGGAAAAGTCTATATAGGAATCAGAGAAACAAATTCACCTGTTCAATATCATTAAGATATTATTATAGTTTTCAAAATTATTTTGAATTAGTTTTTTATTTTTAGATTTTCTGTTTCCATTTAATTTTTAATTTTTTTCTTTTATTTATTAATTTTTTTAGACTTATTAGTTTTGTTGTTTAGTTTTTTAATGTTTATATAGTTGTTAATAATTTTTCTCTCAGTTTTATTTTTATTTATTTTTGTACATAAAGTTAACTAAATGAAAATTAGAAATTTTGCCTTGGTAATTGGCTGAAATAAAATGTTACATTTTATATATTTTATTTTATTTCAGTTGAAATCTTTTTTATAATTGATTTTATTATTATTATTATTATTATTATTATTTTAGTTGTGATTGTACATCAATTAAGTGCTGTAATTCAGTCATTTTTAAGGTGTTCTATAGCCAATGTAAAGCTAATAACTCAACCTTTGGGGTTTGCTTTGTGTAAATTAATAAAAATTACAGCATTCTAAAAACGAGACGCTCAAGTTTAAAGAAGTTACATTTTAAAATAGATTCTGAAATGTGTATATATACATATATAAAAGTAGATTGTGAAAATGTTTACATTTTCAAAAATGCTTTTTTCCCCATTCAACTGCTGTTGTCTCCAATTTTTAAAAATACAAAATGGCATTCTGTGTTAACAGCCCCTGCAGCAGCATGCATTTATTATATTAACAACAGAAATTGAAGCCAAGCAGCTTCCTATGCTCACTTAAAAAAACCTTTTAATCTAAAGCTGAAACATATGAACACATGAGCTTGTGCGGTTTAATGGCACAAACATTTGTAACCTCTAGCCCCTCTTTGAGTATTGCAGTTTGTTACCCATGCACGTTAAGTATGTTGCATTTGCCTTTATGTCTATAGCATGCTGTCTATATCAGTCCTCAGTCTTCTCTGCGATGTTCACAGTGATCACGTCCTCGTCGCGGCGGGATTACACCGTTAGCATGCCGGACGGAAGCGTTCACACACACAGCTACCTGTGGACACAGAGCATCAAGTTCCAGAGCTGCCCTCACGAGGAGGTCCTGAGCGCTGTGCCGGCGAGCCAACAGCTCAGCGTCGACCAGATCTTCGTCATGTACGACTCCAGCAACCAGCTGATCCGCTTCGCCATGAGCAACAAGATCGGCTCCATCCACAGTAAGAAAACCTAGAACTACAGCAGACACGTGAACATTCACCGCTTAGTGCTAAAACACACGACACAGTCACTAAACACTGGGTTCTGTCATATATACAGTATATGTTGGATAATGACTCATGCACTAAAAGTTTGGGGTCGGTAAGATTTCCTAATGTTTTTGAAAGAAGTCTCTTCTGCTCACCAAGGCTGCATTTATTTGATCAAAATGCTGAAAAAAATGTGAAATATTATTATAATTTAAAATAACTGTTTTCTATGTGAATATATGTTAAACTGTAATTTATTCCTGTGATGCAAAGCTGGATTTTCAGCATCATTACTCTAGTCTTCAGTGTCACACCATTATTTATTTATTTTAATTGCACATTTCCATGATTTTATTATTTTTTAGTAAGTATTTTATTATTTTAAAATCATTCACTGTAATTCTATATTTTATTGGTTTTTATTTAGCTATTATTTAAATTCTAAATTTTTTTTATTTTACAAATATATAGTTTTATTATTTTTTTTAATAAGCATTTTATTTTTATTGTTATTACTTTAAAATAATTTATTTTAACTGGACATTGTATGGGTTTTTATTTAGCTATTATTTAAATTATAAATTATTTTTAATTTTACAAATTTATAGTTTTTTAGTAAGCATTTTATTTTGTCTATTATTTTAAAATTATTTATTTAAATGTTAAATTATTTAAATGGTTTTTTTATGATTTTGATTAATTATCTTCCTTTCGAAATCAGTATAATATGCTGATCTGCTGCTCGAGAAACATTTCTGGTGATTAGTAAAGACTTACATTGTTAGAAAAAATTATTATATTTCAAATAAATGTTGTTCTTTCTAACATTTTATTCATTAAAGAATCCTGAAAAAAAGTATCACAGGTTCCCAAAAAAAATATTAGGGAGCACAGCTGTTCACAACAATAAATAAATCATAATTTCAATAACAATGCATATTTTTAAAGGCCGTTTTCTCAAAATTAGTTTTTTCTCCCACACCGAGCCATAAATCACCACTTCAGTAGCACTTTAGTACAGTAGTACTAAATAAAAGTTTATTTCCGCTGGATTCATTGGCGACGGACGGGTTTGTTACGGTAATGATCCTCGTTCACAGATTGTCAGTGTTGGGAAGGTTACTTTGGAAATGTAACAGGTTACAGATTACAAGTTACTGTACACGGCAGGCAAAAGCACTGTTTTTGTCAATTTTGAGATTTTGGGCTTTTTGGCATTTCATAAAGTGTTTTTTCAGACTAGTGGAAAGAAAACATCCAAAAGACACTGTTTTATAGCACTTTATCTATTTGTGTCAATATATTTCAATAACAATGCATATTTTTAAAGGCCGTTTTCTCAAAATTAGTTTTTTCTCCCACACCGAGCCATAAATCACCACTTCAGTAGCACTTTAGTACAGTAGTACTAAATAAAAGTTTATTTATTCAACTTTCAGATGATGCATAAATCTCAATTTCGAAATATTGACACTTAAAAGCACAATATGTAAGTTTTTTATTAAAATATCCAAAAACCACTAGAACAGTGTTATATATTTTGCTGACTTGTGTACTTACATTATCCCAAGTGTTTCGAAGAATGTTTAAATCCAGAGAAATAAGCAATTTTAACTAGTGACACGGAGCATGTCCATAGTGTCATTGTGTCGCCTGCCAATGACGTCAGAACCCCTCGATTTCCGGTTTTGTTTTGTAGAAAACATGGAAACACCAAAGACGCTTTAATATGTTGTGCGTTTTA
>NW_015506138.1:61221-85038 GCF_001515645.1 Sinocyclocheilus grahami
CTCGACTGTGGCATAATAAAAGCTCCGCTGCTTTACCCCACATACGCACGACCGGAAGCAGCGGAAGCGCTCGACTGTGGCATAATAAAAGCTCTGCTGCTTTCCAGCCGTGTGTCTCGCTCGTTCAGCGCCTCGTTTCGCTTCGACCGCTTTCAGCCTCACCCTGCTTCATACTACTACGTTAATAAATCATTAGCTCATCCATGAACATGATTTCTGCCCGAGTCCCGTTGGATTGCATCGGCTGTGGACGACAACTCATGATTCCTCACTCAGTCACGGCGTCATCAAACTACGCCTTTGTCTCTTTGTTTATTTTGAATACGCGCCCTCTAGTGGTGAAAATTACATATTGTGCCTTTAAGACTGGTTTTGTGGTCCATGGTCATATATATAATAATTATAAACAGTACACACACATATATTATGTAAACAAAAACGTTTATTTTGGATGCGATTAATCGCGATTAATCGTTTGACAGCACTAAAAGAAAGAAATGTATTACAAACACAGACTCTTTCATGACTCAGAAAATGATAAAAATGTGTCCTCATCTCGTGCATTAGAAGTAGAAGTGGACACTGCATTTATAACTGCATGAGAGGATGATATATGAGCTGTAAGTTTCCCGCTGATATGATGCAAGCTTTATTTAACATCACAACTGACAACATATGGAATACTCGCAGTCAGATACGCAAATTATTATATTTTGACGTCACTACAGGGAAATAACCTGATTTATTAATAAACGGGGAAAACTGGTTATTTTAATAAGCTGATTTTTGTGAGTTATCAGCTTACTGGTGTGCATGTAAACGTGCTCCGTGTTTGTTCAAACATCTGCGTTGAGTTACTGAAGAGCTTGTTCATCTCAGCGCTGATACATCGAGTTGTTCTCTGGTTGTAGAAGTTATATTATAATTTAATTTGACTTCAAAGCACCTCCCGGTTCACAGACGGGTCGATGATTCAATGCAGACTCGTGACTGTTTATACAGTGTTTGATTCATTGGATGTTTCCTCTCTTTGGAATTTAGTGTAAAGAAAACACTTTTTTTTACTTTCTGGACTTTCTGCATGATTTGGGCCACAATCTGTCCCCCCTTTTTAGAAGATCTGGGGTTTTTTATTATTAAGAACTGCTTTTCATGTCGAAACTGACACCAGCGCATATGCACAGAAACAGACGTTAATTATTGCTGCTTTTTCTCTTAAATTATTTATCTCAAAGACCCTGAATGATGAAATTAACATTTATTTATTTATTTTATAATTATTATTATTATTTTAGTTAAAGTTTTGGTAATTAAGTTTTGTTTATTTTTGTCATTATTATTATTTTTTTTTATTATTATTATTATAAAATTGTTAATATAGTTTTTATTTATTTTTTTATTTATTAGTATTTATTTTTTGTTTTCACTTTAATTTTAGTTGTTACAATTTTAATTTTAATTTTTTAATGTCTATATGATTCATCTTTATTTAATTATTTATTTAAACTTGTCTAAATAGTTTTTATTTTTTTTTATTTATTTGTTTTTAATTTTTGTATTTTCTGTTTTCACTTTGATTTTAGTTAAAGTTGTAGTAATTTTGTTGTGCTTTTTGTCATTTTTTATTATTTTTAAATATGTCTAGTATTATTATTAGTAGTAGAAGTATTAGTATTATTTATTAATAGGTCTAAAAAACAGAATTATTACAATGAAATAAAAATTCAGTCTTTAAAAAAGTTTATTTATTCACTAATTTCTTTCTTTCTTTCTTTCTTTCTTTCTTTCTTTCTTTCTTTCTTTCTTTCTTTCTTTCTTTCTTTCTTTCATCACATTTCAAACTAATCCAAAACCTAAACAAGTAATTGAAACAAAATATAAGTAATGAAAACAACATTAAAATAGTTTATAATAAAACTGTAAAATGTTAGAATGGTATTAAACAGTAAAGTCAAATAAAATAAAAATAAAGAATATGAAAAAATAAATAATGTATGCTATAAATTGTGAAGTATTTGTGCATCATAGTAGTATTTCTTGTACTGCCTTTATGTTTTTTGCAGATTTCAGCATTGGCCTCCGTCCCTGAGTATTTCCATTAACTCTTTCCCCGCCAGCGTTTTTGATGATTTTCACAAAAATTTCATGGCCCCCAGAATATTTTGTTGTATGAATATCTGAACATGCAATACATCAGACTAAACAAAAAAAATCTGTTTTATTGTAGCTTCAAGCAATCTTTTTTATCAACACTTGAATGTTGGTAGGTTTCATTAAAAAAGCAACATTTTGAGCAAACTCGCATTTTTATCAAGTACTACATCTGGATCATATTCAGTACTATTATCAAAGCAAAGATGCAGTAGATGGCTTCCGTCAGCACTCCCAAAGCTTGCACAGGCCTTTATCACTTTCTGGATTGACATTTCACTCGGTAGCATTTGGCAGTTTTCATTTACATGCAGTTAGTGTTGATGATCGAATTATTTTTCATATGCATATGCTTACATATGAGATCGCTCGTTTCTGTGTCTTCCTGGCCTGTGTTTTTGATCGAGTGATTATGGAGACTTAATTCAGGAGATGCGTAATAGCACCCTTAGCGTATAACAACCCGGAAAATTCGGTGTTTGTCGGGGGGAGGAGTTAATAAAAAACTTCAAAATAAAAGCCTATATTGACCTGCTGTCTGTGTTAATATATGAATTTTTCTCTTTGTTTCTCAGATGTTGATGAGTGTTCAGAAAGCCCTCGGATCTGCGGTCCGTACAGCATCTGCAATAACCAGCCGGGATCTTTCCGCTGTGAATGTCTGGATGGTTTTCAGTTCGCCGGCGACGGACGGACGTGTGTCGGTAAGAGCCTGTGTTTTAGAGACATGCTCTGAACGCTTCTGAATGGGGTTTGAGTTTGCTGTGATTTAGGTGTGTCAAAAAAAATTTGAATTTCGATTATATTCGTCGATTTAAAATAAAAGTCTGTGAGTGTATGTTTGTGTGTGTGTGTCTGTGAGTGTGTGTGTGTGTGTGTGTGTGTGTGTGTGTGTGTGTGTCTGTGAGTGTGTGTGTGTGTGTGTGTCTGTGAGTGTGTGTGTGTATGTTTATGTATATGTGTGTGTGTGTGTTATGTGTGTGTGTGTCTGTGAGTGTGTGTGTGTGTGTGTCTGAGTGTGAGGCAGTGGACCAAACCCCTGTGAGGCAAGTGAGGGAGGACTCAAAACGTTTCTAAGCTTAAAACTTATTGTTTTACTACTTACACAATTATTTTAAGTTTGTAATGATATTTTTAGTGGGGACAACCCTCAGATGGGGGGGTCCTGACCCCCCGTCCCACCCGTGATTTACGCCCCTGACTGATATTATGCCTTTTAAATTCTAATATAATTCGAATATTGATAATATTTAAGTGCAGGATTCGAATTTAGTTCTGTGATTGTGTCCCGTGCAGAGACTGAGCGTCCCGTGGATCACTGTCAGAGAGGAACGCACGACTGCGACGCTCCTGAACGTGCCCGATGCAGCTACACAGGAGACTCGTCTTATATCTGCTTGTGTCTGCCGGGCTTCTCTGGAGACGGACGGGCGTGTCAGGGTAACATCTCACTCACCGCTGAGCGTAGAATACACAGAAAAATGTCTGTATGGCTAGTAGCAGTGTTGGGGAGTTACACGGCTGCTAGCCTATGTGACCCTGGAGCACAAAACCAGTAATGAGGGTCAATTTTTCTAAATTGAGATTTATGCATCATCTGAAAGATGAATAAAAAAGCTTTCCATTGATGTATGATGTACGAGCGATCTCATATGTAAGCATATGCATTTCCAAAGTAACCTTCCCAACACTGACTAGTAGTGGCTGTAAATGGATGGTTGCTCTATCTCAGTTTCTGATGGTGAGTTCATATTTTTTCAGGGCCAAATTTAATATTTTCTCAGATGAAAGACAATGCTGCAGCTCTGGTCCAAACCCTAGTGAGCTGTACATTTCTGTACATCACTCTGCAGTCTTATTAAAGACCTCATTCACAACAGTGTTATATTAGTATCATTGATATACGTTACAGTTTTTGTTTATGTTTTGAATTAGATTTTACTTTTATATTTTCTGTTTTCACTTAAATTTGAGTTAAAGTTTTATTAATTGTGTTTTGTTTTTGTCATTTTTATTAATTATTTAAAAATGTCTATATATTAATTTTCATTTATAAGTTTTAATTTTATATTTTCTGTTTTTAATTTTAGTTCAAGTTTTAGTAATTTTGTTGTGTGTTTTTTGTTTTTTTAAATGTCTTTAGTTTTTATAAATTTTTATTCGTTTTTTATATTTTCTGTTTTCAGTTTAGTTTTAATTATAGCAAAAAATATATAATTTTTATTAATTTGTGTTTTTATATTTTAAGTTTAAATTTTCTGCTTTCACTTTAATTTGAAAGATTTAGTACTTGTTGTTTTTTGTCATTTTGTATGTATTGTAGTTTTTTAAACATATTTATATATTTTTATAAATTTTTATATTTTATTTTTTCTGTTTTCACTGTAACTTTAGTTAAAGTTTTATTCATTTGGTTGTGTTTTTTTGTCATTTATATGAATTTTTATTTATTATTTTTAATTTTTTTATATATTTTTTATAATATCTTACTGTATTTTTATCTATTACTTTTTAATTTATATAATTTCCTTTTTCACTTTAATTTTAGTTAAAGTTGAATTTTAGTTTATAGTTTGAGTTTTTTGTAAAAAAAAATTAAAATAAAAAAAAAATTTACTAAAATTTTTTTTTTTTTTTTTGCAATAACTAGTAAACGTGCGTTCATTATACATTTTCTTTGTATTAATTTCTATGACTTTTAAAAAGTCTAGAAATCACAATTTTTAAACGATTCTTCCTCATATATCCAGGTTTTCCAATCCTGGTTCTTCAGAGACAAAAACAGAATTCATTTCTTGAATTAAAACTAAGAAATGTGGATTTTGATTGGTTTTAGACCATTTAAAAGCTTGTTTTGTCTTATTTTAAATGATTTCAGATCAATGGTCCTCCTCTATTCTGGTTTAGATGAAGAAACCTTTGAAGACGTTCGTCAAGTCACCTTTATTTCTATAGCGCTTTATACAAAACAGACTGTTTCAAAGCAGCTTCACAGTAATAAACAGAGAAACAACATAATTAGTGATGCAAACTTCATCGAATATGATATACGTAAATTCAAATTCTGCTGTAACTCAGCTCTAAACAGACAATAGTGTGGCTATTCAGTACAGAGCAGCGTCTCGCAGCAGACAGCGGGGCCCCTGGAGACAGGAAGTGCTGTGATCTGGACAGGAAATGCTCGGCGCAGCTGTGTGCATGATTTATCACTTCATGACGGCTGATGGTCAGACAGATTGCAGTTGGGTCTCACATATTGAGACGCTCCAGCTGTAAGGAAGGGCTGGTGTGTGTTTGTTCGGCCGTGGGAGAGTGATTCGCTGCAGGGTGGACATACTTCAGTAATAACACGCAGCAGATGTGCATTCCTTCATATAGAGCTGATTCTGTACATATAGAGCTGTTTGCACGTGTAGAACTGAAGCGATTTTCTCACGCAGATACCGATGAGTGCCAGCCGGGCCGTTGCCATAGCGATGCCATCTGCCACAACACCCAGGGCTCCTTCACCTGTCAGTGCCGGCCTGGTTTCCACGGCGACGGCTTCAGCTGCACACCTGGATCCGGTAGGTGTGGTGTGACGCTCATAGGATGCTTTAAAATCAGTGTCAAATGACTTTTTTAACTTCTGCGAGTCTTCTATGAAAACCAGGGCTATTATAATGTTAAGCATAATTCAATCCATAAAAAAAAAAAAATGCATTACTTCAAAAAAAATAAACATGAGCTGAAATAAAATCAGATATATTAAAAACTTAAACTTATTTTATTTCAACAAGTTAAAGTACTAAAATAACTAAAACTAATAAAAATTAGAGACACAACAAAAAATGATTAAAACTAACCAAAATTAAAATGAAAACAGAAAGTATAAAAATAAAACCCAGTTTAATATATATATATATATATATATGAAAAATTATAAAATGCTAAATAAATAAAAAAAGATTAGTAAAACATTATACTAATAAATAATAGAAAATTAATGAAAAATGAATCATTCATAATAACACAAAAAACATATATTAAGATAATAAATAGAGTTAATTTGGATTTCATGTTGATTTTAATGTTTGTTTACTTTTTCAGGGCCTTTTATGAATTTTTAAGGTTGTATTACTGTCTTAAAAATAAAATTACAAATAGAATAATTTACATACTGTATATATCTTTAAACATTTATTATTATTATATTAACTATTAAAACTTACAAAAAAGAAAAAGAAAAAATATATATCTTACTCATAATCTAAAACCTAAAACTTAATATAGACTTATTTACAAAAAGATAATAATAATGAAAATGGCACAGCAAATGACTAAAACTTAAATAAACATAGAAAATATATATAAAAATTCTAATTCAAAATATTAACAAAAACTATAATAGTATCTCAATGATGAAAATAAGTATATTTTTCTTCAGAATAACATGCACTGATGAAAGTCCAGCAGATACTATGATTTGTTTTATTAAAATAAGTATTATAAATGATAAAATAATAAAGTATTTAAAAATGTATACTTTTTTTATTAATAACAATTGTATTGAAAATGAATGAATCATTCACACACATATTTAGATGAAGATTTAAATGAAGTCCATTTGGGTTTAATGTTGGCTTTAAAGCACACAAGGATGCTGTTTCTTCATTTTGTCGTTCAGTGCCTCAGTTTCTCTCTCCCACACTCTTCTCACGGCTGTCAAAGCCTCTGTTCTTCGGCGATGGTCAGATAAGAAGCACTCATTGTAATTTGTCTGGGTGTTTTCCTTCCTCTTCGTCTGGGGTTTTGCTCGGCCTGGTTTATATTATCATATGGTTCTCATACAGAGGAATGTAAGCTCTGTTGTATATACTGTACTGATCATCTGGAGCAGCATTCAAGCTCACAGCTCCTTCACACTGACAGTCATGTAATATTCACCTGCTCACTTGTGATTACAAAAATAGATTGACTCTCAAAACCATGTGCAGGTTATATATAACCACAAAAAAATTCATATAAAATACAGTTAATTAAGCAAAAATGCTGTAAAATTGTGAAATATTATTGCTATTTAAAACAGCTGTTTGCTATGTGAATCTCTGTTAAACTGTAATTTATTTCTGTGATGCACAGCATCATTACTCCAGTCTTCAGTGTCACGTGATCTTCAGAAATCAGTATAATATGCTGATTTATTATCAGAGCTGGAAACTGTATTTAAATTTGTTACTTTTTTAAAAATTTGCAACTTTTTTTATGTGTTTTAAAAAAAACATTTTTAAAAAAATTTGTTACTTTTTTTTTATTTGTTACTTTTTTTTTTTTAAATGTGTTACTTTTTTAAAAATAGTTGCAATACTGTTTATAAAATGTATAGCTTGTGAAATTTCAGGAAAAAGATAACGTTTTCATACTTAAGTTTTTTAATGTGTGAGAACTATTAATGCTAAAGGTTTGGTTTTATTGGTTTTTCACATAAGTGAACATTTTCAGGTTTTGCACATAAGTCACATAAAAAGGCCTGAATATTGTTGTATTATTAATGATTTTGTCAGCCAAACCCTTTTTACCTAAACTATTTTATCTTTTTAGTAAATTTAGATTTTTTTATCTTTATTTGTTATGTTTTAATTTTTATGATTTAATTAATTTGTAATAAATGTTTTTTTTTAAGAATTGTTTTAGAATTTTTAATAAATATATTACAAATATTTTTTATTTTATTTTAATTTGACTTTTTATCATTTAATGCAATTGTTATTTTTGTATTTATTTTTGTTTTATTTTGATTTTTTAATTTGGAAATTTTAAATGATTTTTTTATTTTATTTTAGTTTGACATTTACTTCTTCTCTCTGTTGAATCCTGGTACTGTGTGTGTGTGTGTGTGTGTGTGTTTCAGGAACCCGTCAGGTGGAGTGTGTCGATCCGTTCTCTCGTCTCAGGAGGAAACTGACCGAAGGGATTCAGTATCCGTTCTCCATCGTGTCTTACGGCAGAAACCTCTACTACACCGACTGGAGGAGGTACGGCACGCTTGGTGTTACTTCAGAGCCGTCTGATTTGCAAACAAATGACTCTCATGAACCAGTTCTTATAATGAATCGATTCAAACGAATCAGAATGAATCAGTCGAAAGAATCACTGAGTGTAGTTAAATACGGACATTCACAAAAAAGGTTTATTGTAATAAATGATTTTAATTAGACATTAAAACATTAAAATATATTACTACAATAAACAGGTTTTTCTCCCTGACTGTAAAATCAGGATTTCTATGTTGGACTTAAATTCAGATTTGACCAGCTTCACACCTCTTCACACAGATCTTGGAAATGTGTGTTAGTTAGTGATTCATTTCTATTTGACCTTTTTGATTAAATTAATTTTTAGTAAGTATCTTGCTTTGATTTGTTTTTATTTTTAAATGATTTATTTTCACTTAAAATATTTCTGATTTAATTTTTAATTTTAATAAGAGTTTTTGATTGTATTCATTTAAAAGTGATTATATAATATTATATATGTATATATATTATGATTTAATTTTTGTCTTATTTTGATGATTTTATTTAGTTTGTAACTTAATTGTTTTTTTTTTATTTTCATTTAAAATTGAGATTTTACATATTTCATAAATGTTTAGTAAGTGCCTTATTTTTATTTGTTTTTCTTTTAAAATAATTTATTTGAATTTGATATTTTTATGATTTAATTTTTCATATAAACGTTTTTATTTTTAAAAGATTTGTTTGTTTTCATTTTACGAAGTTAGTTGTTGGTTAGTGTTTTATTTTTATTTTATTTTACATTTTTCATCATTTAATTTTATAACTTATAATCAAATTTTAATTAAAAATATATATTTTACATTTTAATTAGTTATTTGTTATTTAGTTAGTTGCTTGTTTTTATTTTTATGATTGATTTATTTTAATTGAACATTTTTTACTTCACGTTTAGTAAGTGTTTTATTTTAAATAATTTATTTAAAATTAAATTTTACAATAATTTA
The DNA here is from genome assembly GCF_001515645.1 of Sinocyclocheilus grahami. Taxonomy (NCBI): domain Eukaryota; kingdom Metazoa; phylum Chordata; class Actinopteri; order Cypriniformes; family Cyprinidae; genus Sinocyclocheilus; species Sinocyclocheilus grahami. The sequence continues at coordinate 70,376 of NW_015506138.1, forward strand.
TTTCTTTGATTTGTCGCTAGGGAAGCAGTGGTTGCTATGGACCGTCATGATGGGATGGAGGTGGAGGAGTTTCTTCCTCAGAGACGTTCGCGTACATACGGCATCGCTATGACTTACCCACAATGCCCTGCAGGTCTGAGCTCAGGCTACTCTCATCGTAAACGACTGTCATTTCTGAACTCATTTGAATCCCGTGACTGTGGTCCGCAGGCGTGAACTACTGCTCTCGTGATAACGGAGGCTGCTCTCATCTCTGTCTGCCGCGGCCGGGCGGATTCTCCTGCCGCTGTCCCGACGCCAGAGACGGCTCGTGTGTCGAGCGGGACGAGAATTTCTGAGAGACACTGAGGACTGAAGACTTGTGTTCCTTCCGCTCGGATCAAGATAATCAATACAGTAGGGATGCACTAGACTCATATCGCATCTGCCAATATCAGTGTTCTTCGTCATTGTGTCAGTCTGATGCAGAGGTGTAAAGAATACCTAAAAACCATACTTGAGTAAAAGTACAGATGCCTTACAGTGAAAATTACTCCATGTTACAAGACACCAATTCCTAAACAACTTGAGTAAAAGTCTTAGAGTATCTGATTTTAACAGTACTTAAGTATTTTACTTATAGGCTCAAAGATGCACTAGTCAAAGTGAAAAACTGTAACGTTGTGCAGAGGCAAGCATCTATGTGCAGGCATTTAATGGAAAAACTAGAACAAACAATAAGCCAAAAACCAAAGGGAACAAAGAACAGAATGACTGGCAAACAGACAACCATTACATTCAACAACTCACAAAAAACTAGGGCTATATATACACACAGGCGGCTAACAAGCTTAACAAGATAACAAGACACACCTGGGGAGACTAATCAAGGGGAACCAATGAACAAACGGACTACAAACTGACTACAAACACCACGTGAGACAGGAAGTGACATCAGAGTCCAGGGCAAGGCACAGATAGCATGACACACAAACAAGAAAGAGTTGATTTGTGAGGAGAGCAATCACGTTTATTTTCTAAAACCAAAATAAAACTGAACGCCTCAAAATTACAAAACAAAACAAACTATCTTTCAAAAAGGTCTCTTCAGTGTCATGGATAAATAAAATAATGTTAAGTCAAATGAAAAAGCCGAAGCCTTCTTGCAGTGGATGTGCTGGTTTGGGCCTCACGTCCTCATCTCGTATATAAAACACCTCTGATTCACAAATACTTGCTGAGGAACTCACATTCATGTAAAGTAGCCTTGTTGACAAGTTTTTTAAACGCATAAGATGCAGTGCTTTCAGTGACCTGTAGCAGGCAGTATCACGTCTTTTGTAGCAGAAATAAACTGCTGCAGGAAAAGCTAGGTCCATGCAAAATGTAACGTGTAACTGCAACACTCATTTCACATGTAGTGGAGTAAAGAGAACAGATACTCGTTCAGAAATGTAGTGAAGTAAAGAGTAAAAGTTGCTAATATCTTTGATACAACTACAAAGTACCCGAAAAGATACTCAAGTACAGTAACTAAGTACATTTACTCCAATACTTTACACCTCTGGTCTTGTTAAGTCAAATGAAAAAGCCGAAGCCTTCTTGCAGTGGATGTGCTGGTTTGGGCCTCACGTCCTCATCTCGTATATAAAACACCTCTGATTCACAAATACTTGCTGAGGAACTCACATTCATGTAAAGTAGCCTTGTTGACAAGTTTTTTAAACGCATAAGATGCAGTGCTTTCAGTGACCTGTAGCAGGCAGGATCACGTCTTTTGTAGCAGAAATAAACTGCTGCAGGAAAAGCTAGGTCCATGCAAAATGTAACGTGTAACTGCACACTCATTTCACATGTAGTGGAGTAAAGAGAACAGATACTCGTTCAGAAATGTAGTGGAGTAAAGAGTAAAAGTTGCTAATATCTTTGATACAACTACAAAGTACCCGAAAAGATACTCAAGTACAGTAACTAAGTACATTTACTCCAATACTTTACACCTCTGGTCTGATGAGGCTGATAATAGACGCAGATAATATCAGGGATTGGCTTTCTTCAGTCTTTCAACGGTAATGAACAGTTCAGTATGGAAGCTTGTTTACACCACGGAAATAAAAAAAATAAGAACGGTAATTGCGACTTTTCTCGCAGTTGTAAGTTTACATCTCACAATTCTGACTTTTTTAACAGATTTCAGTTTACTTTTTATGGTTCTGACTTTTTATGGAATTCAGAGTTTACTTTTCGTAATTCTGACTTTTTTTATCGAAAATTCTGAGTTTAACTTTTTAAAATTCTAACTTTTTCATTGGAACTCGGAGTTTACCTTTTTCGTAATTCTGACTTTTTTTCAGAATTCGGAGTTTACTTTTTCGCAATTTGTATTTTTTGAATTCAGAGATTACTTTTCACAATTCTGACTTTTTTATTGGAATTCAGAGTTTTCCTTCGCAATTCTGACTTTATTTAAATTCTGAGTTTACTTTTTGCAATTTTGACTTTTTTATTGTAATTTGTAGTTTACTTCTCGCGATTCTGACTTTTTTTAATCGAAATTCTGAATTTATCTTTCAAAATTCTGACTTTTTTATTGGAATTCAGAGTTTTCTTTCGCAATTCTGACTTTATCGAAATTCTGAGTTTACTTTTTGCAATTTAAAATTTCCTTTATCAGAATTCAGAGTTTACTTTTCACCATTTTGACTTTTTTATTGTAATTTGGAGTTAACTTTTCGCGATTCTGACTTTTCTCCCCCTCAGAATTCTGAGTTTATATCATGCAATTCTGTTTTTGTTTTGTTTTGTTTCCGACATTAAAATGATAATTGCGACTTTTTAGCTCAATTTTTACTTTGTTTTGTGAGTTTATATCTTGCCGTTCTGACTTTTTTTATCGGAATCCTGAGTTTCCATCTCGCAATTCTTTTTTTCCCCACCACAGAATAAAAAATATTAAAAAGGCAGCTGCGACTTTTTTCTCAAAATTGCGAATGTATAGCTCACAATTCTGAGTTTATAATTTGCAATGTATATGTATATTTCAGAACTGTGAGATAAAAAATATCATAGTAACCTTTAGTTTTTAATCTACAGTGTATGGCAGAAACAAGCTTCCATCATTTCTTCTGCACATTTATATTTTTCGATGTATTTTACTGAAAAATTCTATATTGCATCTCTACTGTTAACCTTTTTTAAAGCAGGTAAAATATGAAATATGTATAATATCAGCAATTATATTGATAATTGTTAATGAAAAATATCAGTTGTCTGTATTAGCGTTTAACCGTCATAACATTTAGATTTTTATTTATATAATGTTTATATATATAATGTAAAATTAATGAAATGAAACAATATTTAAACACAAATATGCATTTATAAAGCTGTTTATCATTTGAAATGTCTGTATTGGTCGTTTTTAATCTACAGTATATGGCAGAAACAAGCTTCCATCATTTCTTCTGCACATTTATATTTTTCGATGTATTTTACTGAAAAATTCTATATTGCATCTCTACTGTTAACCTTTTTTAAAGCAGGTAAAATATGAAATATGTATAATATCAGCAATTATATTGATAATTGTTAATAAAAAATATCAGTTGTCTGTATTAGCGTTTAACCGTCATAACATTTAGATTTTTATTTATATAATGTTTATATATATATAATGTAAAATTAATGAAATGAAACAATATTTAAACAAATATGCATTTATAAAGCTGTTTATCATTTGAAATGTCTGTATTGGTGCATCCCTACTAAAACCACTTGAAAACATGAATCTGAATCCATCTTCACAGTTTAGCTGATAGTTAGATAAATAAATATTATGTTTTATTGTAGCTGTCCTTCAGCTCTTGGGCTGCTGGGATACATTTATACTATGTGTGAGGGGAAGGCATTCTGATTTAGGTAAAATATTACTTACAATTATATTTTAATCTGACTTTTAAAATGCCAGATGATGATTTTCTTTTTGTTTATTGTAAATATCAAAACTACATCATCTTTATGGGCTCTGTATTTCCTATCTGGTGCTCAGGGGCCCGTTTTCGGCCGTTTTATGTGACGTTTACACTCAGACAGTCCATCTGGACAAGAGCCTCCTATGGGAAATCACACGATTTGTTTACACACTGCATGATGGGAAGGCGGGCCGCTGTGGAAACAGCTGGACAGAGGAAGAAGGAAGAGAGAGACTGTGTTTTGTACAGCTGTTCAATTAAAACACATTTTTTTAAGAGGTTCGAGTTTGTTGTGTTTAATTCCTCCAGTCACATTCTTCAAATCAGACTCGCATGGAAACATGAGAAATTGGCCTTTTAACTTATAAAACTTACAGGTGGATCTGATAGCTATGTTTATTTTTTGGCAAGTTTCTGTGCATTTCAGGCATTTTAACAAACAGGTTGGATGATCTGTGATTCCTGCTGTAGAGTTTCACACACCAGCAGATGTTTGACTTCACGCAGAGCTCTAAATGATACGGTCTGTGCTACACACATGGGGCTATACGAGTTCACGTAAGACATTTGGAAACGATTCATATGGTACAATAATAAATCAGTATGTAAAAGACTGATTCTTTTTATTATTTTTAGTGTTTAAAGCTACACTATGTACTGTAATCAGAATCAGAATCTTTATTGTCATTATACATAAAGTACAAGTAAATTATGTGCAATCCTATTTCAGTGCAAAAATAAGGTTTACAGTTAAAACAACCACTAAAATAAATACATAAATAAACGACCAATAGGCCTATGTGTATATATGTAAGCAAACATATACATACACACACACACACACATACATGCACATGTAAAAATATATATATATATACTTTAAGCATCAATATAAACTAGACCATCAGATAACGGTACAAACTGTAAGTTGATAAAAACTGTTTATTGGCATTGTTACCAGCATAAACATTTATTTATGAACCAGTGATTCGATGAATCGTGTTTTATTACGCGTACTGAAACAAAACGACCCAATTTTGCTATAAGTTTGATCGCAACATATAATCGTTGTTAATAGCGTTCACCGTCTGTTTGATTACATGTTAACTAACTGCATGATTTTTACTTTACATTTCTGCCATATGCACATCAACTTGACCACTGATAAGCTATAAATATGTAGAAACTTAAATTTTCTGTAAAGCTGTTTTGCAACGATTTGTATGGCGAAAACCGCCAAATAAACTTGAATTGAAAACTAACTTTACTACGGAAGCCCGATCTGAATCAAAAGATTCATGAACCCGCTCCGTAGTCCCGATCTGAATCAAAAGATTCACGAATCTGCTCCGAAGTCCCGATCTGAATTAAAAGATTCACGAATCTGCTCCGAAGTCCCGATTTGAATCAAAAGATTCATGAACCCGCTCCGAAGTCCCGATCTGAATCCAAAGATTCATGAACCCGCTCCGCAGTCCCGATCTGAATCGAAAGATTCATGAACCCGCTCCGCAGTCCCGATCTGAATCGAAAGATTCATGAACCCGCTCCGCAGTCCCGATCTGAATCGAAAGATTCATGAACCCGCTCCGCAGTCCCGATCTGAATCGAAAGATTCATGAACCCGCTCCGCAGTCCCGATCTGAATCGAAAGATTCATGAACCCGCTCCGCAGTCCCGATCTGAATCGAAAGATTCATGAACCCGCTCCGCAGTCCCGATCTGAATCGAAAGATTCATGAACCCGCTCCGCAGTCCCGATCTGAATCGAAAGATTCATGAACCCGCTCCGCAGTCCCGATCTGAATCGAAAGATTCATGAACCCGCTCCGCAGTCCCGATCTGAATCGAAAGATTCATGAACCCGCTCCGCAGTCCCGATCTGAATCGAAAGATTCATGAACCCGCTCCGCAGTCCCGATCTGAATCGAAAGATTCATGAACCCGCTCCGAAGTCCCGATCTGAATCAAAAGATTCATGAACCCGCTCCGAAGTCCCGATCTGAATCAAATCATTCATGAACCCGCTCAGTAGTCCCGATCTGATTCAAAAGATTCATGAACCCACTCCGTAGTCCCGATCTGAATCAAATCATTCATGAACCCGCTCTGTAGTCCCGATCTGAATCCAAAGATTCATGAACCCGCTCTGTAGTCCCGATCTGAATCCAAAGATTCATGAACCCGCTCCGTAGTCCCGATCTGAATCGAAAGATTCATGAACCCACTCCGTAGTCCCGATCTGAATCGAAAGATTCATGAACCCGCTCTGTAGTCCCGATCTGAATCGAAAGATTCATGAACCCGCTCCGTAGTCCCGATCTGATTCGAAAGATTCATGAACCCGCTCCGTAGTCCCAATCTGAATCAAATGATTCATGAACCCGCTCCGTAGTCCCGATCTGAATCAAATGATTCATGAACCCGCTCCGTAGTCCCGATCTGAATCAAATGATTCGCGATCCATTTAGCGCTTTCGAAACAGTGAATAATTTTGTGATGCAATAGTTTAACTGATTCCTCCACGGAATAAAAAAGGTAATTGCGACTTTTTTTTATCCCCCTCAGAATTCTGAGTTTACATTTGTAAACGATGTTGCGACTTTTAATCTCGGAGCTCTTTTGAACTGCAAATCTGTAGTTCTGGCGTTTTTCCTCAGAATTGTGTTCAAGCTTCTCCCATTTGCTCTTTTTACATTGACAATACACAATGATAATTGTTCTAATATTTATTACAATATACTGATAAATTTAACATTCACTTCAGTGGTATGAGAGACTGGATGCTTTCAACTGATTTCTATTGAACTGTCAGCAACTGAACTGCAGCTCAAACTATTTCAAATATAGTGAATGAAGCTACACTCATATTGAGTCATTTACGCTGGAACCGCTCTGATTGATTCAAATTCAAACTCGTGACTTCGATCACTGATTTCAAGCGATTCACTAGTAATAGTTAGTTCAAAAGAGCCATTTTCGAATTTCGACGTTGCTTGTAATGATTTTAAAAAGCACGTCTAGTGATGGGTGAAACTCTTTTGTGTGTGCAAGATACAAGTAATTCTCTAAAATACAAGTAATTCTCTAAAATACAAGTAATTACCATAGGCTTACAACAGGGATTTAACAAAACACGGTTACAAGATGGTTTTATGAGTACTCGCTTTAATATAAATTATTCAGACCCCACAGATTTGCAAGCATAATTACTATGTTTATAGTTAAATTTCATGAATTGTCAAGAAAATCCTAGTCAAAAATCAAAATAATAAAAAAACTTGCAAAGGTTATTTTTGGCATCATGACATTTTTTAAATGACAATTAAGCACATTTAAGCAATTTTCAGTTGCCTTCTGTAATATGGGGAAAAACAATTTTTTTACAAATGTACTTTATAATTTAAACGTCACATGAAAGTACAGTTTTGCCGTACGATGTACTGAATTTTATTTGATTTGAATGTGAAAAACAAACATTGATACTGGGTTGAAATGTGACCTGTACATTTCTTTATGAGATTCACGTGATCTTATAAAGTGTCTTTCTGGAATATTTGCTCCAGCCACAGGTTTGGCGCAGCGAAATGGAGCGCCATCTGGTGGTGAGAGACTGTAATGATTCGCACAGACATCGAAGGATCCAAACGAAATACTAAATAGATTATGCTTTATAAAGAGAGTTTGGCAATGCTTTGTTTTCTGGAGGAATAACGTTGCGTTATAATCGTAAACACAAATGTGAGATGATTTCTGATCCGTGGAGTGTTTCAGTGGTCAGTGGCTCAAATGTCCCACAATTCCCTGCGGTTTCATCAGGACCAGCGCACCAGAATTCTGTCGCCGTCCTCCACCGAGTAAAACTCCAGCGGCTTCAGATCGTTATCGATCTCAATCTCTCTGCCGGACATCTATAGGATGGGATATCACATAACGTATTTGATTTCAGCTTCATTAGTGCAACTACAGGTACTAAAAAAAATTACTAAAACTAGTACATGAAAATTAATAAAAACTATGCATGCATATTAAAAAAACTAAACTAATAAAAATGACAAAAACACATAAAATTACTAAAATTAACAAGCAAAACTAAAACTAAAACATAAAAAAAAATGTTACTTGAAATAGAATTAGATATACAAAAACAAACAAACTTATTTTATGTCAGCTACTTTCTCATTTTCGTTTAGTTTAATTTGAAGTACTAAAATAACTCAAACTAATGAATAAAATAAATTAATAAAAAACTATATAGACATGTAAAACAAAAACTAGTAAAAATTACAAAAACAACAAAAGTATTCAAATTAAAGAGAAAACAGAAAATATAACGATAAAACAAAAACTAATAGTGTCTCAAATATATTAAGCAATGCACGTTTATCATAAAAAGGTTTGTAAGAAATAAAAAAATACAATAATCGTAGGGAGTACAAATTAAAGAAAAGAATAAGTGAATTAAAACTAAAGTCCTACTCTGTGATTATGGGTGTGCTTTACCTTCGAGCAGGTGTAGGAGAGCTTTAACTCCACTCCTGGTAATTTCACCTTCTGAACGATCATCGAGCCTGAAAACAGCAGAAAACACCTCAAACATCCGCCGCGTCAGCGTTTCTAATGCACGCTTTTACCTGGCAGCTTCTTCTCTATGGGCTTCCTCTCCGAATCCTCCGGACAGACGAACGTTACGGCTGAAATGAAAGCAGAGACGTTGAGAGACGTTCATATGGTGAGGGTTTTATTGATGAGATGATGGAAGATTCGTACTTAATAGTTGATTTTTTAGCGCAAATGGTTTCTGTTCTTTCAGCTCGCCCTCGTCTGGAGCGCCGTACTCTGAGCAAACAAACAAACAAACAAACAAACCATCAAAAGAGTGTTTTAACCAGATACAGTTTTAACAGAAATCCGTGACCAGTCAATCAGATCATATCAGATGTTTAATATGCAAATAAGCAGAACCAATGAGATTCCTCAATGGGCGCATATCTGGACTCACTCTGGAGGAGCGCAAGGAATCGTGGGTGTTCACTCATGAACTCTGTGTTGGGGTGATTCTTCTCCGGGTCACTGTGACCTCCGGCCTTCAGCCAATCCAATCCAAACATCTTACAGTAATCCAGCTCCGCACCCCTCCTCTCATCCGACAAAACCTGACAACAACATCGGATAATCTGTCGTTTGATTGAGAGTTTAGGGTGTTGATCCAGTAAAAGCTCTTTTAGTGTACTTGTACAAATTCTCGTGTCAAATCTTTATTAATTTAAATAAAGTAATCGTCAGAATAACGTCAGTAATATTTCCAGATGAACACTTACTGGACTGAAGCACCTCAGCTTTACTTGATTCTCCATCAATCATGTTTTAGATTCTCACTATATCAGACTATATCCCTCTCATAAATGACTTTTCTGGAGGGTAAAATCACAGATACCCATAAATCAGTGTTTGAGCGTCACCTGTCTCATGTCGAGCAGCTCCAGGCGGCTCAGTCGCGTGATGATGATCTGTCTGGCGGTCTCCAGGTTCTTCTCTCTCTGCAGCAGTGGGTTCCTCCTGCAGGACAGATGAAGCAGAGACGGCAGCTTCTCCAGTTCGTTCACCACACGCCACTGCACGCACACACACACGCACAGACACAGACACACTCACAGACATGCATGCATGCACGCACCCACGCACACACAGACACACACACAGACACACACACACACACACACACACACACACACACACACACACACACACACACACACACACAGACACGCACACACACACACACAGACACACTCACAGACATGCATGCACGCACGCACGCACACACACACAGACACACACACACACACACGCACACGCACACGCACACACGCACACACACACACACACACACACACACACAGACACACACACACACACGCACACACTCACACACACAGACAAACAGACACACAGTCACACGCACACGCGCGCGCACACACACGCGCGCACACACACACGCACACACAGACACGCACACACAGACACGCACACACAGACACGCACACACAGACACACACACACACACACACACACACATTTCAGCTTATTATGTTTTAATAAGTACAGGTCAGAATAAGTATGCTGTCTCATTTTTACATAAATATATGTTACGCTGAATGATGATGGAACATTATTTCACCCATATTTTGACATTCTATTTTCACAAAAGTTACTTTAAAGTAGACACTTACTTGCATTTAATATGCTTGCTGTGTATATCAAATCAGTTTTATCAATTTAATTTGATGCAGACAGTAAACGGAGACGTCTTTCACATGATGTTTTTTTTAGATTTACCTCTGAAATGTTGTCGTCGTCTAGTAAAAGTGTCTTCAGCGCAGGAAACACAGCTGTCTTGTTACCTTCACAGCATGAAAATATTGTTTTTATTTATGTTCTGCATGTACAGTACACACACACACATTATAAATATAAATATACAGCTTGTTCGGTGGTTTGAAACACTCTGGTACCTGCTGAAGCGTCACTGAACTGAATGACAGATAAACTGCTGCTGGACAGATTCAGCTTCTCCAAACTGAAGATTCAAACATTATTTCACAGTTATGATACAAGATGTTCTGCATCTTCATTATCTGTTCATTCTTACCAGGGTAAATGTGAGATTTCCAGCACCGTCTCCTGGGCTATGTGGTTACTGGATACATCCAGAACTTGTAATGTCTGCAGCACACGCTCTGGTCTGGATAAACGAAAGCATGATTGGTTCCTGTGACATGAGGAATATCTCTGCTCCGTGATGATGTGAATGTGATCCAGTGTTGTACCTCAGTAATTCTGTGATGTGATTGTCAGCGAGATAAAGCTCCTCTAACTGCTGCCACATGGGGGCGCAGTGGAGAACCTGCCAAAGACAGAGGGGTCAGAGGTCATAGCCGAAGCCACACTCACATACAGTACACAACACATCAAAGGTTTGGAGTAATTAACATTCATTAGTGTTCTCTTCAAGGCTGCATTTATTTGATCACAAGTATGGTGAAACAATATTATTACAATTGTATTAGTTAATTAATATTATTTCAAAATAATGATTGAACAGAATTGCTGTTTTTATTGTATTTTTACATGAACATTATGAAATATTATAAAAATTTGATTAATAATATTCAATTTTAAATATCTCACAATACTACTGTTTTTACTTCATTCTTACAGTAATATTGTAATTATGAATATTATTAACACTTTACAGTATTACCGTTTTTACTTCATTCTTACAGTAATACTGTAAATTATTAATATTATTAACACTTTTTACAGTATTACTGTTTATCAGCTTCTCTGATAAACACTCCGATGACTTCCTGCTTTAATGAAGCCCCTCCCTCAGAAATACTCGTGATGGGCTCAGATTGGTTAGCTGGCTCAGTGTGTTGTGATTGGTTAAACCGCTGCTTTAGAACATTGATTGACTTGTGAACTTGTGAATCTTTAAAGTTGTTCAAATGAAGTTCTTAGCAATGCATATTACTAATCAAACATTAAGTTTTGATATATTTACAGTAGGAGATTTACTAAATATCTTCATGGAACATGATCTTTACTTAATATCCTAATGATTTTTGGCATAAAAGAGAAATGTATAATTGTGACCCATACAATGTATTGTTGGCTATTGCTACAAATATCCCCCAGCGACTCAACACTGATTTTGTGCTGCAGGGACACATGAATATATTTATTCATGCACGCACCCCTAGTTTTGACGGTATGGCAACAACTCTCCCTCTTCTCTAAAGCAGCGCAGCATGGCAGGGTATATATTATTATATACTGTATATGTATATTGTGCATAAACAATATCTGCAAAGTTACGACGCTGAAAGTTCAAAGCAAACGGAGATATCGTCTTTTAAAATGATGGCAGTTTAATGCCTGCAAAAACGAGCTACTTCCCGGGTTCGTGACGTCACAAACCCAGAAATTTACATAAACCCTGCCCCCGGGAACATGCAACAAAGGGGGCGGGGTTTATGTCCATTTTTGGGTTTGTTAAACGGTTAAACCATAATTTTAAAAGACGATATCTCCGTTTGCATTGAACTTTCAGCGTCGTAACTTTGCAGATATTGTTTATGCTCAAACAGCAACAGTACACACTAACTAACGTTAAATTAAAGCAATAAGCCCCAGGAAGCCGCGGTTTACAGTGTATTTATAACCGCTAAGGGGCGTTGTTAGGGTTAGCTGTTATAAATTCACTGTAAACCACGGCTTCTCGGGGGTTATTGCTTTTATAAAACGGTTATTCCATATACGTAGTAAGGTTTCACAAAATAAAACGGAGCAAATAAAGTGTAATGATATTAATAAACACAGTATTCTTCCACCAAACAATGTAGCTCCTCAGAAACAGTTGTGGTTGCTACAAAGTGGTTGCCAAGCAACACACAGAAGTAAACAAAGGTGTGTGTTACTTTGTAGCGTCATTTACAACAGCTTTGAAGCAATCAGCCAATCAGAATCAAGCACCGGAACTCTCCGCTTTATAAAAGTGAAATCGCAATCAACCACCCCTTTAAAATGTATATCATTGATTGCAATTGTTTGGTTGCTGATGAGCACCTGCAGGTGAAGTATCGCACTCCTTCATGACTCCCGTCGTGTTTTCCTCTCTCTGGATCATCCCACTCCACTCCCAGCCACACACCTGCAGGAACAGAAGACAGACGGACATCAGACCAAACCTCATACACTATACTGCCAAAAGTATTGGCACCCCCTTCTAATGAACAGGTTTGACTGCTTTAGAAATTTCCATGAGTACAAATCTTAATGTTGGAGCATATAATGATATTCTAGGGAATTGTGTGCTTCTAATTTTATAGCAACAGTTCGGACAGGACTCTTTTCTATTCTAACAATGCCTCTGTGTGTAAGGCAAGGTTCAAAAAGACATGATTGATTGAGTCAGTGTGGAAGAGCTTGACTGGTCTGGTGTGACTTTAAATGCGGACCTTAAGCCAAAAACTCATCAGCAAACACCAGTGACTTGTACATACACTATATGGACAAAAGTATTGGGACCCCCTTCTTTAGAACAGAAAAAGTCACCTGTGGCAACAAAGATGGAAACATAATTCATGCATTTAAAAAATGTATTTCCATCTCTGTTGCAACAGGTTTGGAAGTGTCTAAAATGACTGCAGACATATAGCAACAGTTCGGACAGGACTCTTTTCTATTCTAACAGTGCCTCTGTGTGTAAGGCAATACTTTTGAAAATATAGTGTATAAAGCAATAATAGCTATAAATATATCTATTTGTATATATATATATCTTTATAGCTATAAAGCTGTAATAGTTCAGGCTGGACTATTGCAATGCTCTCTTGGCAGGTCTTCCAGACTGTTCTATCAAACCTCTACAATTAATCCAAAATGCCGCTGCAAGATTAATCTTTAATGAACCGAAAAGAACACACATCACACCTCTGTTCATCAGTTTGCACTGGCTACCAGTAGCTGCTCGCATTAAATTCAAGGCATTAATGTTTGCCTACAAAACCACCACTGGATCAGTAAACACCAGTGACTTGTACATACACTATATGGACAAAAGTATTGGGACCCCCTTCTTTAGAACAGAAAAAGTCACCTGTGGCAACAAAGATGGAAACATAATTCATGCATTTAAAAAATGTATTTCCATCTCTGTTGCAACAGGTTTGGAAGTGTCTAAAATGACTGCAGACATATGTACACGTCACTGGTGTTTGCTGATGAGTTTTTGGCTCAAGGTTTCTGCAGACCAGTCAAGCTCTTCCACACTGACTCAATCATTTTTTTTCTTTTTGAACCTTGCCTTATACACAGAGGCACTGTTAGAATAGAAAAGAGTCCTGTCCGAACTGTTGCTATAAAATTAGAAGCACACAATTCCCTAGAATATCATTACATGCTCCAGCAGTCAAACCTGTTCATTAGAAGGGGGTGCCAATACTTTTGAAAATATAGTGTATAAAGCAATAATAGCTATAAATATATCTATTTGTATATATATATCTTTATAGCTATAAAGCTGTAATAGTTCAGGCTGGACTATTGCAATGCTCTCTTGGCAGGTCTTCCAGACTGTTCTATCAAACCTCTACAATTAATCCAAAATGCCGCTGCAAGATTAATCTTTAATGAACCGAAAAGAACACACATCACACCTCTGTTCATCAGTTTGCACTGGCTACCAGTAGCTGCTCGCATTAAATTCAAGGCATTAATGTTTGCCTACAAAACCACCACTGGCTCTGCACCCATTTACCTAAATTCATTACTTCAGAGTTATGTGCCTCTAGAAGCTTGCGTTCTGCAAGAGAACGGCGTATTATTGTTCATCCCAAAGAGGCACAAAATCACTTTCACAGACTTTTTCATTAACTGTTCCCTCCTGGTGGAATGACCTGCCCAAATCAATCCCAGCAGTCCTTAGCCATCTTCAAGAAACGACTAAAAACACATCTGTTACACCTTTATTTGACCCTCTAACTCTAGCACATTCTATTCTATTTTAATTCTACTTTATCTATATTTATCTTCTTTTTTTATTTAAAAAACAACAACAACAACAACAAAAAAGAAACAAACACTAGCTTTCTATTTTTTCTACGTGTACAGCGTTAGGCTAACCGAGACTTGTCATTTGCACTTATA
>NW_015506138.1:85427-89096 GCF_001515645.1 Sinocyclocheilus grahami
TCGTGTTTTCCTCTCTCTGGACCATCCCACTCCACTCCCAGCCACACACCTGCAGGAACAGAAGACAGACGGACATCAGACCAAACCTCATACACTATACTGCCAAAAGTATTGGCACCCCCTTCTAATGAACAGGTTTGACTGCTTTAGAAATTTCCATGAGTACAAATCTTAATGTTGGAGCATATAATGATATTCTAGGGAATTGTGTGCTTCTAATTTTATAGCAACAGTTCGGACAGGACTCTTTTCTATTCTAACAATGCCTCTGTGTGTAAGGCAAGGTTCAAAAAGACATGATTGATTGAGTCAGTGTGGAAGAGCTTGACTGGTCTGGTGTGACTTTAAATGCGGACCTTAAGCCAAAAACTCATCAGCAAACACCAGTGACTTGTACATACACTATATGGACAAAAGTATTGGGACCCCCTTCTTTAGAACAGAAAAAGTCACCTGTGGCAACAAAGATGGAAACATAATTCATGCATTTAAAAAATGTATTTCCATCTCTGTTGCAACAGGTTTGGAAGTGTCTAAAATGACTGCAGACATATGTACACGTCACTGGTGTTTGCTGATGAGTTTTTGGCTCAAGGTTTCTGCAGACCAGTCAAGCTCTTCCACACTGACTCAATCATTTTTTTTCTTTTTGAACCTTGCCTTATACACAGAGGCACTGTTAGAATAGAAAAGAGTCCTGTCCGAACTGTTGCTATAAAATTAGAAGCACACAATTCCCTAGAATATCATTACATGCTCCAGCAGTCAAACCTGTTCATTAGAAGGGGGTGCCAATACTTTTGAAAATATAGTGTATAAAGCAATAATAGCTATAAATATATCTATTTGTATATATATATCTTTATAGCTATAAAGCTGTAATAGTTCAGGCTGGACTATTGCAATGCTCTCTTGGCAGGTCTTCCAGACTGTTCTATCAAACCTCTACAATTAATCCAAAATGCCGCTGCAAGATTAATCTTTAATGAACCGAAAAGAACACACATCACACCTCTGTTCATCAGTTTGCACTGGCTACCAGTAGCTGCTCGCATTAAATTCAAGGCATTAATGTTTGCCTACAAAACCACCACTGGCTCTGCACCCATTTACCTAAATTCATTACTTCAGAGTTATGTGCCTCTAGAAGCTTGCGTTCTGCAAGAGAACGGCGTATTATTCAGCAGTCCTTAGCCATCTTCAAGAAACGACTAAAAACACATCTGTTTACACTTTATTTGACCCTCTAACTCTTAACACTTTCTATTCTATTTTAATTCTACTTTATCTATATTTATCTTCTTTTTTTATTTAAAAAACAACAACAACAACAACAAAAAAGAAACAAACACTAGCTTTCTATTTTTTCTACGTGTACAGCGTTAGGCTAACCGAGACTTGTCATTTGCACTTATACATTGTTGCTCTTTTGTTAGTTTTGACTGCTTCTATTGTCCTCATTTGTAAGTCGCTTTGGATAAAATACGAAATAAATAAAGCTGAATGAACAGAGACGGACCTGCGGTGGGAAGAACCGGACCCAGGTAACGAACCGTTCCTCTCTCTCCATCACAGCTCAGCCGTCTGCCCACGGCACCCTCCGACGCCTCCTGAGCCTTCATCAGACGACGATGATGATGATCTGTATCAATCTCTGAGAAAACCAGAGAAATCAGATCTAATCAGGATCATGAAACCAAATGCAACATATATTACTAAACTAACAGACCTTGAAAAGTATTAAAACATCATAAAACGATTAAATCGTAATGAAATGTGAGCCTGCAGCACAAAAGCAGTGTTGAGTCGCTGGGGGATATTTGTAGCAATAGCCAACAATACATTGTATGGGTCACAATTATACATTTCTCTTTTATGCTAAAAATCATTAGGATATTAAGTAAAGATCATGTTCCATGAAGATATTTAGTAAATGTCCTACCGTAAATATATCAAAACTTAATGTGTGATTAGTAATATGCATTGCTAAGAACTTCATTTGAACAACTTTAAAGATGATTTTCTCAATATTTAGATTTTTTTGCACCGTCAGATTCCAGATTTTCAAATAGTTGTATCTCAGCTAAATATTGTCCTATCCTAACAAACCATACATCAATGGAAAGCTTATTTATTCAGCTTTCAGATGATGTATACATCTCAATATCAAAAAATTACCCTTATGACTGCTTTTGTGCTCCAGGGTCACAGATATTAAATTAAAGCATATAAAAAATTAAATCTAAAAATTAAAACTAATTAAATATGCATATATATGCGAGCGACGTAACGTTATGCGACGACAGATTCGTGTTTCTATATATTAAATCATCATTATAACACATTCTCTATAAACACAGACAAGAAGAATAATGCATTACAAACTTAACAGAATGTTCCTGCATCATGCGTACCAGCAACAGGAAGTGACGTCACGCGGTCCCGCGGCTAACCGCGCCGATGAGAAACAAACCGCGGTGATTGGCAATTACGCGCGCTTTATTCAAACGGGCGATAAAACAATCCATAAATGCTACTGTTCTATTTAAACCCGTGTTTCTGATATGTTTATCGAGGCGAGTCTTTCGAATGCGAACGCTTCCGCGTCAGGAACCTATGATCAGTGTGTGAGATTTCCAGGGGGGCGGATAAACTCTGCGCACACGCGTGGGAGCGAAGTAAACGTGTCTGCGTGCGAAACTTCAACGTTTAGCGCGTTAAAGTTTCCTGAAATATCTGACAGATCTTTAGGATTTTACACAGACATGCGAGTGACATCATGAAGAAGAAGCAGTCTGTAAAGAGGTTTGTTTTTATCAATAATAGTCGAGATCATAAAAGAATGCACATGCTTTGGCAAATAACTGTATACACACACACCCATAGGGTTTAAATTGGGCCGGAGCCCAAAACGCAAGTATTATTCAGATTTTATTACATTTAGAGTAAGTGGAGAATAGTGGATATAGCTACTGTATATAATGCAGCCTCAGCATCCTGAGGTAAAAATTCAAAATGGAAAGTTTTTATATTTAAAATACAGTTAGTTAGGCAACATCACACGACGTTTTCACCATTACGACTGTTTAATAGTTCTGTAAACAGTTAAATAAGCAAGTACAGTAATATCAGGTCACTTACATTTTAGGCGGAACCACAGAAACCAGACGATTCATTGCTGAATGATTCCGTGTTTGAACGAATCGGTTGAGTGAGTCAAAGTTCCATTCGCCCACGCATTAACATCTGATGAATCAGCCGTTTGAACGAATCGTTTGAATGAACGACTCAATGACTCGCTCATTAAACGCTCACTACTGGCGTTTTAATTTCGTTGAAGAGTATCATTTCTTGTTTGTATATTCAAAAATATTTAAAAGAATCCCATAATATTATTTAACGCAGTTGTATTTTTCAGTGTAAATGATTTAGTTTGATGATGTGTAGATAATCACATTATTATAATTGAATTTATAGATCGAATGTAAGATTTTGAAATGAAAGTATTAATGAGATTAGTGGGAAAATGCCCTCTATAAAGGTAAAAAAAATGCCCATGGATAAAATGAGACTATTGCTTCAGAATAAATCATATTTACAAACACACTCTCACACACACACACTCCCTCTCTCTCTCTCACACACAGACACACACACACACACTCTCTC
>NW_015506138.1:90457-96036 GCF_001515645.1 Sinocyclocheilus grahami
CTCTCTCACTCACACACACTCTCACACACACACACTCACTCACTCTCACACACACACACTCACACACACACACACACACACTCTCTCTCTCACACACACACACTCTCTCTCTCTCTCTCTCTCTCTCACACACACACACACTCTGTCTCTCTCTCACAGACACACACATACTCTCACACACGCACACACACACACTCTCTCTCACAGACACACACACATATACATATATATATAATGTGTACCCACATAGCAAATTCCAATTTAACCCCTATATATATATATACACACACACACACACACACACACACATACATTATATATATATATGTATGTATGTATATATCTATATATAGTAATACATTTATTTACCAAAGAATATGCATGTTACTCGAAGGTTCTTCAATGAATACCATGGTATTATCATCTTAAAATCCATAATTTTGGATTTTGGACTACCGATATTTTGGTAGTGTGTTGTGAGAGCCGGGTGTTGGTCTTCTGATGTTTGTTGTTGTTGTTGCAGTACTGATAGAGATGATGCTGGAGATTACACGGTCGGTCAGGTGTCCAGCAGCCTGTTCCCAGACAAACACACAGCTGGAGCTTTATCATCTTTATTCTCCTCCACATCATCTGCAAATACTTTAGTCTTCGTTCCTGCACCGAAGGTACATGTATGAGACGAGGAGCATGATTGTGGGGTTTGTTTTGGTGCTAATGGTGGTTCGTCTGTGTTTCTTCTCATCAGACTGAATCTAAAGTGTCTGAGAGCACTGATGTCAAAGGTCAGGGTCACATTCAGAAGCAGAAATCGAAAAAGACTCCAAAGACGCTCTCGGCAGCTGAGAAGAAGCTACAGGACAGGTCAGTGATTCTGCAGTGAGACACACTTCTGAGACGGGATCGGTCAGATCTGACTTCACAACACTGTGTCCTCGCAGTAATAGAAAACCTGGTATTAAATGGGATTTTAAAGATGTTTTTTTTCTTGCCTTTGATATAGTAGTGGAAGTTAATAAAACCTAGCGCTGGGCGGTATGAGCAAAAATTGATATCACGGTATTTTTCAAAATGATACCGGTTTCACGGAACATGACGGAATTTTTTTTTTCATGCATGAGCGGGTGTTAACCATATCTTCTACTGATTGAGAGGAAATCTGCAGTATATTGACTTAGAATGCTCTATTTTACTGTCATGATGAGTAAATATTGCCAAACAATACCACACTAAATAGTGACTAAACACGACCCCTTTTAATACATGTTAACCAGGAGTCTCTCATTTATAATCACAGCATCGTCTGATAAAATCAGCATGCATCTACACTATGAGGTTGTTTTGGCTAGATTACCGTATTGGCCCGAATATAAGACGACCCTGATTATAAGACGAGCCCACTTTTTCCAGATGTACCTTTTGGAAAAAGGCTTTTTAAAAACCAAATCTTGTTTTTTCTCAGTAAAACACATTTTGTCTTCAATTATTTTCATTTCTTTCAAACAGTGCCGCGTTCTGAACGTTGTTTAAGCGACATACTGCGACATATTGCGGTATTTTAAAAATTCATATCATAACAAAAATAAACACCGGTATTCGGTATGAACCGGTATACAGGCCAGCACTAATAAAACCTCATGGAAATCATGGACGTATGTTTAAAGAATATAATTTCTGAGTACTTATGTTCAGCTTTAAAATATGTAAAGGAAAGCTTGCTTGCAAAACAAATTATTATTTTTAATTAAACCGTAAATTGCACTGAATGCTTCATTAGCATATAATTCAGTTCATTTTAAATAATTTAATTTTAAAGTAATTTTTTTATTAATTTTAAGGATTTTAATTAATTGCATAATAGTACAAATAATTAAATTTAAATATATAAATGTATTTTTATTCACTTATCCTGTTTTATTTTATTATCCGTCTCTTTTTTTCATTTATTTTATTTTTATTATTATAATTTTTTTTATTATTTCTGTATGTTGGAGCTTGTCTCATTCTGAAATAATTCATAAATTAAATTTAAAAAAAAATTTAATTTCATTTAAATTAATAAAATGAATTCATAGTGATTTAAAAAAAAATAAAAGAGGTAATCACAACTGAAAATGTAATGGAAAACACATGGAAATGTATTTTCAATGTTGAAATCCTTAGAGAGAGCGCTCTACAGAATGCAGATGATGAAGGACAAACAAGTGCAAAGAAAGTCAAACTCAAGCGCGCTGATGCAACGGATGAAACGACAGAAGAGGCGTGGCCCGTCAAACACAGAAAGGCAGTGAAGAACATGGCAGAGGAGCGAATCAAAAAGAAACGAACGGTGTTTGTGGGGAATCTGCCTCCCAGCTGCACGAAGAAGGTGCTTCAGTTATAACACACCGCTTTAAGAACAATCGTGAATCTTCCCTGACGTTTCCACTAAAGTCCCGTGTGTTGTGTTTTGCAGATGCTGTTGTCTCTGTTCAAGCAGGCTGGAGCCATCGAGTCGGTCCGCTTCCGTTCAGTGGTGGGTCTTCTGCTCTAGTCATTCTATCGTTAATTGTTGGATCACTAGTTTGAGCTTTAATTAAGGTGTTTTGCAGGTGCAAGAAGACCCAACTATGTCCCGTAAAGTGGCAGCTATCCAGTGAGTATTGCGTCCTATAGTGAAGAGTTTGATGATGTCTCTGAACGCTACTCCTCCTAGAGCTTTCGAACTAGAACCACCAAACTCAGCCCAGCTCTTCAGACCGATCTGACTTGGTGTGCTGTATCTTTTCAGACTGATCCGACTTATAGTTTTCATAAAAATAAAGATTAAAAATCATAAAAATCCCATAGACTTACATTGACGGAATGTTCAGATGAGCCAAGACTCAATTAGACTTCCCTTCTATGTACTATCTATCTATCTATCTATCTATCTATCTATCTATCTATCTATCTATCTATCTATCTATCTATCTATCTATCAATCTATCTGTCCTAATGACATGCTAATCATGCTAGAAACATACTAAGAGTATGTTAGTAACAGGCTAATCATGCTAGAAACATGTTATCAACATTTATCTAATCTATCTAAATTTTCAAACTTCAGTATTTTACAACTGCTTTAAACTTACAGGCGAGGCTTTGTCAAGCCAACCTAAAGTTTGTCTTGATGAGCTTTTTTTATCTAGTTGTTATTAATATACTGATCTTGTCTGTCCATTTCTAGGAGGAAAGTCCATCCAAAAAAACAGAATATTAACGCTTACATCGTCTTCAAAGAGGAGGAAACCGCTGCTGGCGCTCTGAAATGGTACAAGATTATGTGCAATATTGATTCGAAGTTTAATTACTGAATGATCAGATTGATTGATGACTTTTAAATTAAAGCAATAGTTTACCAAAAAGTGAAAATCTGCTGGAAATGTGCTCACCCTCATGCCATCCCAGATGTGGATGAGTTTGTGTCTTCATCAGGTTTGTAGAAATGTAGCATTGCATCAGTGTCTCAGCAATGGATGCTCTGCAGTGAATGGGTGCCGTCAGAAGGAGAGTCCAAACAGCTGATAAAAACATCACAATAATCCACAGCACTCCAGTCCATCAGTGAACATCTGGAGAAGACAAAAGCTGAAACTAATCCAGCATTAAGAAGTTTTTAACTAAAATACGATTCTATAATCCATAATAACTCTTCCTCCAGTGAAAAAGTGCATCTGGTGTTGTCTCTCGCATCAAAATCCAGCCACATATGTGTTTAGAGCTGTTTAAACGCTGCTTGATCTGTGCAGATTTCTCTCCTGATTCACACCAGAACACTTTTTCACTGGAGGAAGAGTTATTATGGATTATGGACTCTATGTATTTTAGTTACAAACATCTTAATGCTGGATGTGTTTCAGCTTTTGTCTTCTCCAGATGTTCACTGATGGACTGGAGTGCTGTGGATCACTTGTAATGTTTTCATCAGCTGTTTATTCAGTTTGAATAAAATTCAAATATATTGTCAAAAGCATATGATTATTGTGCAGGAATGGGCAGGAGATTCAGCCGGGGTTTCATATCCGAGTGGACCGCGTCTCTCAGCACAGCGGAGTGAGTGTCATTAATAATGTTGTTTATATAATTCAGCCGATTTTGAATGTGTGTGTACATAATCATCAATATTTTTTTCCACAGCATGATCATAAAAGGTCCATATTTGTGGGAAATTTACCGTACGGTGAGTAACAGTGTTGAGAAATCTCTATATCTTCTGTGATGCCACAGTTTCTCTTATGAACACTTTATTTGTTTTTTTTTTATGGCAGATATAATGGAGCTTCCAGTGCGCGAACACTTTGAGGATTGTGGGAATGTGGAGGCGGTGCGTTTGGTGCGAGACCGAGAGTCTGGGATGGGGAAGGGCTTCGGCTACGTCCTGTTTGAGGTAAAGCTGACTGTATCGTATTTGTGACCCTGGAGCACAAAAGCAGTCATAAGGGTCAATGTTTCGAAATTGAGATGTGTGCATCATCTGAAAGCTGAATAAATGTGCTTTCCATTGCTGTATTGTTTGTTAGGATCGGACAATATTTGAAAATCTGGAATCTGAATGTTTATCAGCTGTTTATTCAGTTTGAATAAAATTCAAATATATTGTCAAAAGCATATGATTATTGTGCAGGAATGGGCAGGAGATTCAGCCGGGGTTTCATATCCGAGTGGACCGCGTCTCTCAGCACAGCGGAGTGAGTGTCATTAATAATGTTGTTTATATAATTCAGCTGATTTTGAATGTGTGTGTACATAATCATCAATATTTTTTTCCACAGCATGATCATAAAAGGTCCATATTTGTGGGAAATTTACCGTACGGTGAGTAACGGTGTTGAGAAATCTCTATATCTTCTGTTTCTCTTATGAACACTTTATTTGTTTTTTTTTTTATGGCAGATATAATGGAGCTTCCGGTGCGCGAACACTTTGAGGATTGTGGGAATGTGGAGGCGGTGCGTTTGGTGCGAGACCGAGAGTCTGGGATGGGGAAGGGCTTCGGCTACGTCCTGTTTGAGGTAAAGCTGACTGTATCGTATTTGTGACCCTGGAGCACAAAACCAGTCATAAGGGTCAATTTTTCGAAATTGAGATGTATGCATCATCTGAAAGCTGAATAAATAAGCTTTCCATTGATGTATGGTTTGTTAGGATCGGACAATATTTGAAAATCTGGAATCTGAGGGTGCAAAAAAATCTAAATATTGAGAAAATCATCTTTAAAATTGTCCAAATGAAGTTCTTAGCAATGCATATTACTAATCAGAAATTAAGTTTTGATATATTTATGGTAGGAAATGTACTAAATATCTTCATGGAACATGATCTTTACTAGGGATGCACGATATATCGGCCACCATATCGGTATCGGCCCATATCGGCTCATTTTTTCTGTTATCGGTATCGGCCTGATAAGAAAATTTGGCCGATATCTTAAAGCCGATAAATAATGCATTATTTCCTTCAGAGACACTTCAGATGCGCGCTGTTCGTTTGCAGCCTTTTGTGCAATTGTACATTGTAATATTGTGTTTATTTGATGTATATCTGATTTATCTCATATA
>NW_015506138.1:96301-100797 GCF_001515645.1 Sinocyclocheilus grahami
TATTGTTGGCTATTGCTACAAATATCCCCCAGCGACTTAACACTGCTTTTGTGCTCCAGGCTCACATTTATATATATATTATCATCATCACCATCAAAAACTTTGCTGTTAAACCTGTTTATTACACGGCTCTGTGGAATACTTGATTCTGATTGGTCAATCGCGCCATCCAGCGGTATGTTATTCCCAGATAACAACCGCCAAATTGAATAACACACCGCTCATCCGGGTACTACCAGTTATCTTGACCCGTACTACTTATATGCTTAACAAGTCACTCCGCTATCGTTGACTGTCTGGCTCCATCTTGTGACTGAAAACACTTAACCACCGCGTGTTACAATGAAAGACATTATCCCTTACTTCATACTCAATCTCCTCAGATTGTCTTCTGTCTCTGATTGATAGTTTAGAGTGTTTTATCCAGTAAAAGCTCTTTTAGTGTACGTGTACAAACGCTTCTCGATGATACTCAACAGAAACACAAATGCAAACTTTTTTGGTAATTGTTTTCTATAGTGTAAAGGTTAAAAAGAATTGTTCAATTAAAAAAAATAAAATCTAATTTTACATGTCAGGCTCTACAGGGTTAATAGAGCAGTTCTGGAAGTAAAGTTCCATTTTATTTCAAAATTCCAATTCATGTTTAATGCCATAAATAGTATTTAATAAAGTGTGCAAATGTGGTAAAACTCACTGAAATCTTTCCTTCTGTTCCAGAGCCCAGATTCGGTGATGCTGGCACTGAAACTCGACGGCTCCAAATTACTAGATCGAAACATCAGGGTCAAACGATCCGTGAAGAAGGAAAAAGAAAAGAAAACCCCTCCAGGCCGACCTTCAAGATTCAAAGGGTCAAAGCAAGAAATCAGAAATAAGACGGGAGGCAAGAACTTCAAGACAAATCCTGGCAAGAAACAAACACCAGCTTCATCGTTCAAAGGCGAGATGGCGGATCCTACTGCCAAAAGAGGCAAAGGACTGAAAAAGAAATTTAAGCACAAGAATAAGAAACCAAATGTTCATATTTAATACTTGTACTTTTTACAAGTTTGGTGTTCTTATGTCACAAGTAAAAATGTGACTAAACACTTATGTTTCCATCTTTTTTAACGACCCATAAGATCTTTTAATTTCCATTTGTTCCTCTATCGGTTGAAGCGTAAAACTACAAGTAACTGGCGGAGGAAGATTGTTTTGGTCGTCACGTGGGTTGCGCTTCGGCTCCGCGCTGATCAAGATCACATAATCATTTTTCAGCACAAATCAAACTAATGACATCGAAACGAAAGGAAGACTGATAACTGCAAATAATGTCAGGTAGGAGCTTACATGACGCTGTTGTTTTGACTTGTTGAAATTAATTGTTTTAAAATAGTTACAAAAGTTTGGCTAGGCTAATAGACCAAAGCAGTAACTGGTTTAGAGATCGGCATAAATGTGATTATTTGAAACTGTTGCTTCGTGTTTTATTATGAGCGTGTCGCTTTTGTTTTGTTAGCAAACGCTTTCGAGGTTCATTTGTTAGTAGCCTGAACTTCTTTCCTGTATTTAAATGAAGCGAACGCGCACGTGATGATGCCGGAAGTATGCAGTTTCCCGGGAAATCTGTAAAATATCAATAATTATTGTAGGCTTAGTAATTTAGCGTAACGCAAAAACTAAGTTTTATGGATTTATGCTGTATTCGCATTATATTTTGAACAAAAAAAGTTACACGTGTAGCTTCCATTTTTAACTTTCACTTCATGTTTGTAATGTTAACAAGAATCATTGCATTAGATATCATGAACAAGCATTAATTAATCAAAGGTAATTATCATTTCTACATGTTTAACATTGTTGCATTAATATTAGTGTATTATGTAAAACCATAAATTAATGAATCGAATATTTAATTATCAATATCATGTTAGATTTAATAAATGCTGTCTGCAATGTTAGTTCATGATACCTAATTAATTTATTGTTAATCCCCTGAAACTTGATCATATGACTGTTTGAACAACATGAGAGCAAATGAATAATTTTGATGTTCTGTTGCTTTAAATTTGCAACTGTGTATCGCACGTTATTAATGGAGACACATGAATGACTCTGACACATTGACTCCATACAATGATTTTATTTTGGAGTTAAAAAATAAAGAGGAAACTCTCCCCGACTTGAAACAGAGCACCTTTAAATGTGCGTCCTATCCCGCAATACCCCATTAGACGTCTCACAGCCTTTAAAAACAGCTTAAATACATGAACACAGATAAACGACAGCAGCATGTACTCTGGTGAGTCATTAGTCGATGATTTCCCGCGTGCATATTTCATAATTTAGTGAACCCAAAATGCTTTGTTAGTAAAACAAATAATTGCTGCAGGTCATGCTTGTTTTCTGTCATTCTAACACACGTCAACAGGACAAACTCAGAAGCTCAGATTCAAAACCAAACTATGACTCTTCTTTAAATCCGTATCTGTGCATTCAGTGTTTGAGAACTGGATGGAAAGGGGGCGGGACAGAGCGATTGATTGATTGATTTCGAAGCAGACAGGAAGTGATGTCACAGAGCTGCTGGAGGTCTACTCGATGTCGTCGTCGTCGCCGACACTCTGAGCGCTGACGATGCGCTGCAACGAAAAAGAGAGGAGCATTAGATTAGCATTTGGGAATTTAGAAGACATTTAAATAATAATAAAAACATGTATTTGTCTTATGAACAGTGTTGGGGGTAGTGCATTACAAGTAATGCGAGTTACGTAATCGGATTACTTTTTTAAAGTAACGAGTAAGGAAATATCGGAGTTACTTTGTTTCCATGTGTTGAGTGACAGCTCTGGTGTTGGCATGGTGACAGAAATCAGGAGTCAGTGCAGAGCGCTGTGTGTGAACATGATCTTACTGTAGCTCTAGACTAAATATCAACATGTGTTTACTCATCTCACTGCACACAAACACATTCAGTGCTCCTCAAAATGAATACAAACGGTCAAATGCGAACTCAGAATATTATACAAACCTGCAATAATTAAATGTGTTAAATGAGACAAATATCATTTATGTATTTAGACCTTCGATGATCCAATTCAACCATACTAATAAGCAAAAATGACATCTGTTTCATTTTTGTTATTGTTTAATAGTGTTGAACTTTCTTCTCCTGCGTCGTATTCTTCATGAGATTAGTTTGAGCTGCGCCCTCTACTGTACAGACGTGCATTTACATTTCCTTCAGCCTGAGGCTGTATTCATTTCACTTTTGTTTGTTTGGCTTTTACATTTATAACTTTTTTATATTAAAAACAAACAAGCAAGCCCTGCAGAGATATAAAAAGTCACTCAAAAGTAACAATGCATTGCATTCCATAAAAAGCAACTAAGTAACGTAATTAGTTACTTTTTTAGGGAGTAACGCAATATTGTAACGCATTACTTTTAAAAGTTACTTTCCCCAGCACTGCTCATGAATATGAAGCAGATAATATATGCGGGTCAAAGACGTTAAGATGTCCGCATCAAAAGAAATTGACAAAAGTGATCGTATGTCCATAGAAAGCACATTAAATGCAAGTGTCTGCTTTTAAGGTTTCACATACAGTTTTGGAGAATAAAATGTTAAAATTTGGTTGAAATAATGTCATTCAGTGTAACACAATATTTATGTAAAAATTCAAACAACATGCTTATTCTGACGTGTACATATTAAAATATAATAAAGAATAAGGGAGAATATTACATTTTATTGTGTTTTAAAGGAGTAAAAAATTCTTACTGACAAATGGGCAAAATCTAGGATAGTGGCACATTTTTTAAAAAATGTCAAATTACAACTAATTAGTATTTGGGGTGAAAGTAATTCGTCTTTTAATATGTCATAAATTGATTTTTGTTGTAAATATGCCTCACAAGAATGTTACACGGAATGACATTTTAGAGGCTGTCTTCTGTAAATCAGGGGGAAATGTATGATATTTATTTCTTGCTCGGAAAAACAAAAACAGAATTGCAATTAAATTAAACAGAAAACTTTAATAGACAACAAAAATTTAAAGCAGTATTACACTTATTGTTTTCATGCTTAAACCCTTTTTCGTCTTTGACCCATGCGCATATTGCATATTTTAATTCTGTTTCAAACGCGTGTCACCTGGCTGATGGTGGGCAGTTTGGTGAGGAGCATCTGGAAGACTGGAGGAGGAAGCGTTTGCTGCAGGACCTGCAGGAGCTGCTGCGGCTGACCGCACACGGCGATCGCATTCGTCAGATGATCCACGCCTTTCTCATAGTCACCTGACAGACCGAGAGAGAGAGAGAGAGAGAGGGACCAGGGTTAACAGCCAGAGTTATTACAGTTAACTAACACTATAAAAAAATCATTTTGTTGATTAAAATATTAGTTGAAACTAGTGCTGTCAAACGATTAATCGCATCCAAAATAAAAGTTTTTGTTTACATAATATATGTGTACACTGTGTATATTTATTATGCATATATAAATACAA
>NW_015506138.1:101805-104104 GCF_001515645.1 Sinocyclocheilus grahami
CAGTGCAGAGCGCTGTGTGTGAACATGATCTTACTGTAGCTCTAGACTAAATATCAACATGTGTTTACTCATCTCACTGCACACAAACACATTCAGTGCTCCTCAAAATGAATACAAACGGTCAAATGCGAACTCAGAATATTATACAAACCTGCAATAATTAAATGTGTTAAATGAGACAAATATCATTTATGTATTTAGACCTTCGATGATCCAATTCAACCATACTAATAAGCAAAAATGACATCTGTTTCATTTTTGTTATTGTTTAATAGTGTTGAACTTTCTTCTCCTGCGTCGTATTCTTCATGAGATTAGTTTGAGCTGCGCCCTCTACTGTACAGACGTGCATTTACATTTCCTTCAGCCTGAGGCTGTATTCATTTCACTTTTGTTTGTTTGGCTTTTACATTTATAACTTTTTTATATTAAAAACAAACAAGCAAGCCCTGCCCAGATATAAAAAGTCACTCAAAAGTAACAATGCATTGCATTCCATAAAAAGCAACTAAGTAACGTAATTAGTTACTTTTTTAGGGAGTAACGCAATATTGTAACGCATTACTTTTAAAAGTTACTTTCCCCAGCACTGCTCATGAATATGAAGCAGATAATATATGCGGGTCAAAGACGTTAAGATGTCCGCATCAAAAGAAATTGACAAAAGTGATCGTATGTCCATAGAAAGCACATTAAATGCAAGTGTCTGCTTTTAAGGTTTCACATACAGTTTTGGAGAATAAAATGTTAAAATTTGGTTGAAATAATGTCATTCAGTGTAACACAATATTTATGTAAAAATTCAAACAACATGCTTATTCTGACGTGTACATATTAAAATATAATAAAGAATAAGGGAGAATATTACATTTTATTGTGTTTTAAAGGAGTAAAAAATTCTTACTGACAAATGGGCAAAATCTAGGATAGTGGCACATTTTTTAAAAAATGTCAAATTACAACTAATTAGTATTTGGGGTGAAAGTAATTCGTCTTTTAATATGTCATAAATTGATTTTTGTTGTAAATATGCCTCACAAGAATGTTACACGGAATGACATTTTAGAGGCTGTCTTCTGTAAATCAGGGGGAAATGTATGATATTTATTTCTTGCTCGGAAAAACAAAAACAGAATTGCAATTAAATTAAACAGAAAACTTTTATAGACAACAAAAATTTAAAGCAGTATTACACTTATTGTTTTCATGCTTAAACCCTTTTTCGTCTTTGACCCATGCGCATATTGCATATTTTAATTCTGTTTCAAACGCGTGTCACCTGGCTGATGGTGGGCAGTTTGGTGAGGAGCATCTGGAAGACTGGAGGAGGAAGCGTTTGCTGCAGGACCTGCAGGAGCTGCTGCGGCTGACCGCACACGGCGATCGCATTCGTCAGATGATCCACGCCTTTCTCATAGTCACCTGACAGACCGAGAGAGAGAGAGAGAGAGAGAGAGGGACCAGGGTTAACAGCCAGAGTTATTACAGTTAACTAACACTATAAAAAAATCATTTTGTTGATTAAAATATTAGTTGAAACTAGTGCTGTCAAACGATTAATCGCATCCAAAATAAAAGTTTTTGTTTACATAATATATGTGTACACTGTGTATATTTATTATGCATATATAAATACAATGTCTATGGTGTGAGACAGATGATTTCTCACCCTGCGCCAGAAGCTCTTCTCCGAGCTGAATCTCCTCCAGGAAGAATTTCTGAACGGCTTCGGCGTCTTTCAGGTCTGGTAACTGAACAAACACAGAGATGGAAAAGATGAAAACCATTAGGGAACGTTTCATATGGCTAGTTCTCAATCAGAATACACTATCAAGAAGAAAAAAAAACATCTGTAACAATAAATGTGTGTGAAATTACCTTTGATAATCCAGATTTCTCCTGAGCCACCTTCTGCTTTTTTCTTCCTGAAACAAAATCACATTCATCAACATATCTGCATTTTACAACTAGTACAGAAGGCTAACTAGTTAATTATATCTAGTCTAGTTCACAATATCTAACTTTAAGATGTTTTAAATACTGACAGACAGACAGATAGATAAATATTCAGAGAGACAGATATATAGATATTCAGACAGACAGATCGACAGACAGACAGAGATAGATAGATATTCAGACAGACAGACAGATAGATAGATAGACAAGACGGACAGACAGATATTCAGACAGACAGACAGAGATAGATAGATATTCAGACAGACAGACAGACAGATAGATATATAGATATTTAGATATTTAGATCGACAGACAGACAGATAGATATTCAGACAGACAGACA
>NW_015506138.1:113562-133868 GCF_001515645.1 Sinocyclocheilus grahami
TGTGGGTTTTGTGTTTCTGGGGTCTGTGTGTGTTGACTGCAGGAGAACCGGAGGTCCATTATCAGTAGTCAGTGCGTTTATAGTGGTTCCCGAATCAGTGACGGGTTTCTAATAGGCTGGTGTAATTATCTTCAGCTTTCTCATCTTCTGACATGCTCTCTAGAGATCGTGTCCATAGCTAAAGTCGTATTTAAAGGGATAGTTCACCCAGAAATGCTCTTTCTGTCATCCTTTACTCAGCCTCATGTTGTTCCAAGCCTGTATGGTTATACTCTCAATCTCAACAAAAACCAAAACCATAAAAAAAAATTTGTTGCTTGAAATAAAATAAAATAAATGTTAATTACAATAAAATATAAAATAATTATTTCGTTGCTAATTTAGATACATTTAAGTTTAATTTTACTGAAATAAATATAATTAAAAACTATATAAACGTGTTTTAAAAAAGCAATAACTAATAAAAATTACAAAAACGGACAATAAAATTACTTCAACTAGTATCTAAATGATACTAAAAATAAGTCAAGCTCAAAAAAGCATATAACTCATGCACTATGTTTTAACCATGTGATAGTTTCTACTGTGGATTTGAAATTAAATTCTTAATTTTTGCATGCTTTTTGAGATGTTTAGCATGCAATAAATGCTTCCATACAATAAAAGTGAATGACGTATACTGTCAAACTCCAAAAAGCATAAAATGCAATTTTATGTCATGAAGTAAAAATACAATTTATTATACAAAATAAAAATGCAATACGATTTTATAAAATAATAATAAATAATTATAAAACTTTTTAATAAAATATTTTGTAATATTTTGAATTGTTTTTAGCTTTATTTTTTTGTTTTCATTTAAATGTTTAGTTTTGAAAAATTTTATAAAATAATAATAAATAATAAAAAAATTTAATAAAATATTTTGTCATATTTTGAATTGTTTTTAGCTTTATTTTTTTGTTTTCATTTAAATGTTTAGTTTTGAAATGTTGTTGTATGCATTTGTCATTTTTATTTAATTTCTCTTATTTTCTTAAATGTGTATATATATATATAGTATTTATACATCCATATAATAGTAAATATATGTGTGTGTGTATACATTTAAAATATATGTATATAATTTATCTCCATTTCTTATGTTGCATGCTAAAGAGCATTATGTAAATGAAGACAACATTTTATTTACTTAATTTTTCCAGTAAAAGTCATAAAGTAAAAATATATATATATATATCACATTTTTTAAATCACATAATGTGCCCAAAATACCCCAAAATATTTAATTCACATTCACATTTGCATGCATTCAAACACAGTGCGTTGTCAGTGACAAGTGGTTTCAACAACTCATGCACTGTATTTCAAGCCATTGTGTGCTCAAAACATTGAATACCTTCAATTCTAGTGAAATTTCCTTCACATTTGCATGCATTCAAAAATGCTGCAATGTCAATAGCAAGACCTGTGAGAAGCACTTTTGATGTCACTGATCTCAGTCCTGGTACAAAATCACAACACGCAACATTTGAGTGAGTGTAGAAAAGTGTAAAGTGAATGGTGAGCTAAACTGAATCAAATGGCTTCAGCGGCCTTGAAATATAGTGCATAGAGGCATATGGACTTATGTTATGGAGTTTAGAGGGATTTTTTGTCTTTTTAAAAAAAAAAATATATATATTTTTAATATACATATAATAGTAAATATATGCGTGTGTGTATACATTTAAAATATATGTATATAATTTATCTCCATTTCTTATGTTGCATGCTAAAGAGCATTATGTAAATGAAGACAACATTTTATTTACTTAATTTTTCCTAGCCTTTTAACATAAAATATTCCCCTAGAGATGCAGACCGGTCAAGTTTTATCCTCAAAATTGATATAGATAATAGTAATATTTTTATATATTATTTACCTTTTTATGATGCATTTTTATGCTTTTTTTGGAGATCGGTTGTATAAATTACCGTACACTTTTATTGTATGGAAACATTAATTGTATCTGTAACGGGGCTGACGAGACGTGAGACGTGTGGATCCATCTGCAAGCTTTTATTTCAGAGACGTGGTCATAACAGGCAGGGTCGAACAATGGCAAACAGGTATGTGGCGGGCAAAACACAAGAATAATCCTAGGGCTAGCGTAGGTCAACGATCGGCAGACAGAATCACAGGGGCGCTAAACATCTCGAAACTATGCAAATGTTATATTTATTTATCTCCATTACTTTAATTTTAAGGAAAAGAGCATTGAATAAAAGACTGAATTTTTATTAACTTATTTTTTTTGTTTCCTTTTAACACAAAATATTTTCCTGTAAATGCATAGCAGGCAAGTTTCATCTTCAAAATGTATATATTTTTATATTTGAATTATATTTTTATGATATGAAAGTTAATCATAACCCTTTTTATGATGCATTTGATGCTTTTTTGGAGCTTGGTTGTATAAATCACCTTTAATTTTTATTGTATGCAAGCTAAACATTTATATATGCACACACACATACATATATATGCAAATATTTATTTTTTACATTATTTATTATATTTATTTATCTCCATTACGTTCATTACAAGGTAAAGGACATTAAGTAAATTAAGACTAATTATTTATTTTTTTTCTTTCCCCCCCTTTTTTTTGGAGCTTGGTTGTATTAATCACCTTGCACTTGAAACATTTTATGCTAAACATCTCCATCACATTCATTGCACGGTAAAGAGCACTAGGTAAATGAAGACTGAATTGAATTATCTTAATTTTTTCCATCATTTCAACACAAGATAAAAATTCTCTTAGAGATGCAAGTAGGGGTAGGGTTGGTGTAGGGCAATAGTATATACGGTCTGTACAGTATAAAAACCATTAAGCATATGGGATGTCCCCACTTTTCACAAAAACAAACCTGTGTGTGTGTGTGTGTGTGTGTGTGTGTGTGTGTGAGAGTGTGAGAGAGAGAGAGAGAGAGAGAGAGAGAGTGAATGTATGTGTGACATGTTGAATTGCAAGAACAAAACTGTAAGTGTGAGAGAGGTTTCTGTGTGTTCAGTAGGGGTAGCTGCTGCTGCATCACACTTACACACACTCACAGAAACAACACCAGAGGAATGAGAATACACAACAGAAATCAGCACTCACTGACTATTTACTCAATTCTGGTTTCTGGTCTTTTTTTGAATGATTCATCAGTACATATTTATACTTACATTTATGCCTTTGGCAGACACTTTTATCCAAAGAGACTTAAAATCCATTCAAGTTATACATTTTACCATTAATGCATTCCTTGGAAATTGAACAATAGTATTATTTTAACGGGAAAAAAAGATTATTCCATTCATATTTATTAGTATTAATATTTGATCAATATTACAACATTATTTGAAATATTTTGCAAGTATTTATTAGTATACATTTTTTCTTAATATTACAATTTTATTTTAAAGATAAAACATGTTTAGGTGATAATATTTTGTTAATCTTATAATAAATTTTATTTTTTATAAATGTATTTTTAAGAATATTTTAATAATATTATATTAATATTCTAAATAAAAAAGTCTTGATAGCCTTTCTTCATAATGCAATAAGGACTATTTTAATTTCAGATGACTTCATGAGTCCCGCTTATTTATCAACAACAGCACTTTCACCATCCAATCAACTCATCATGAAGATTTTTTTCACACTGAACATAAATGGCAATCAATACGGCAAAAATACACGGTTACTACACTATTACTATAATAAAACCATGGTTAATTTTCATAAGGGAAATTATAACTTGACAAGTGTATTTATAGGCAAACAGACTACAGCAGTAAGTGGTTTAGAGATTAGCATAGTTACCAACATAAACATTGTTTTGTCAACTTAGTAAAAGCACAGCAAATGTGATTCTATGAAACTATGTTTATTCGTGTTTTTTTACGGGCTTGTCACATTCAAATCCTTTCGGGTTGCTTTTCAGTTGTTTTGTCTTCAAGCTATTCCACTGTAGTCTGACCTTCTGTCCTTTACTTACGATTATGACAAAACTAGCACGGACAAATGGCGGAAGTAGGCCTATGCAGTTTCCCGGGAAATCCGTCCCGACAACTCTAAAATATGAGTCATTATTATAGGCTTACCATAGGGATTTAGGGTGAAACAAAACACAGTTTGGAAGATGGATCTATGATGTAATTGCTCATTATTTATATTTTGTTAATTTCAATATGTTGTTAGTAGGGCTGTCAAAATGACTGAAAAACGAAATTCGAATTTTGCATTTAAATATTATCAATATTCGAATTAAATTCGAATTTAAAATGCATAATTTCAGATAGAGGGGAACCAGCTTTTGGCTTCTCTCCTGAGGCCACAAGAGGGCGCATCGAGCAAAATATTACTAATGCATGTTTATTAAAGCAACAAAATAGCCTGACCATCTGTGAAAAAGTGCATAATGTTTATAAGCCAAATATAATAAATTAAGTTGCTTAAACAGTTATAAACAAAACAGCATAATGTATGCATAGTTTAATACAAAGAGACGAAAATCAATCACACAGAGTACTTTTTCATTTAAAAACATGCGATGCAGTGGGATGGGCTTTCTAAACATGCCACTCTCTTGTGCGAGATGCGAGCGTAACAGTGATAGATGTCCCTCTAGAAAATGCGCAAAATATGCGTTCTGTGTGAACGGCTTGGTTTCAGTTTTGACGTAAACAAGATCTTCTCCGCATTGTTCTCTTTTTCTGCAATATTTTGAACGAACAACACAGCAGCGCCGCATCTAGTAGGTTCAACTAGCTAACAAAAACAATAAAAAGCAACACTTACATCTTCATCACATTTCGTGCGCCACTGAAGGCTGTCTGACGCACACCTAAAATTCGAATGCAACGTTTTTGCAGTTTTTATTTTAAATTTGACGAATATTCGAAATTCTATTTTTTATTTGACAGCCCTGGTTGTTAGGGAATGTTGCTAGTATTTTGTAAGTGTTCTGCTTCAGTTGCTTGGGTTTTGGCACCAAACGCAGCAACTGCACACTTGGTATACTTGATTTGTGCAAAATACTAAAGCAAACACCACTGCACCGCATGCATTTGTACTGTGCGTGCATACTGCATACACATACATGCATACACACAAGGATGACGTCCTGTCTGAGATAGCAGCGGCGTCTGGGCGAAACACTTTGAGGTGAACAAAAGCCTCCTAGTGTTACATTTCCAGGCAGGAGACGAGCACTAATCCGCACCTGCTCATCGGCTCTCTTCAGATCCTGTGTGTCTCTGCCATCCACGATGGCCAGCCAGGCACATCCACGGGAGACTCTTGGCACGGCGCGTGCGGGCTGCAGATGGCCTGGGATTGATGCTCCGCACGCTGCCTCCTCCTGCAATGGATCTGATTAAAGCCTTTGAAAAGAGACAGGCATTGATCATGTCGAGCTGCATCCGAGAATACCAATTAAACCCTTTGAACTCCCCTTAAATTATATCACCATCCAATAATTACGCATCCATGAATAGTCATCATCAGGAAGAAACCTTGTTTTCTCTTGTCATCGGGGTCCAAAGCTGCATAATCAGTGTCTTTTAGTGTTGCTTCATGCGCTGTCACTTTCCCGTGGCAGGTTGCAGGCCTCACGGGACGCGTGCACACGTGTGGGACGCTTTATCGCGACGCGTTTCCCAGATTCATGACTGTGAAACTTCTTGTTCTTACGAGAAGGGAAAATTTAATTTTATTTGTGGTTTTTAGACATTTTTCCAAAAATGGTTTATTATTGGAAGCATGTCTTTAAAGGAACTATTTTCCACTATTTTTGAAAATAAGCTCATTTTCCAATGATATTACACAGCGCCTGAAAATAGGCTAACAACATAACCAACGTGACCACCTGCTTGCGCAGGGAGCGTGCCTTCTGTTGGAAGTTACCAAGCTGGGGACTATTTTCAGGCGCTGCGTAATATCATTGCGCCTGCTGCACCCATGGTACAAAGTTCCTTGATTATTTCGCCAGAATGAGAGTATAGTTCCTAGCCATATCAGCCTAGAAAATCACAACTTTTCATTTTCCGCCAGTCTTAGTACACGATGTAGCTACAGAAGAGTCAAGTTTTAAATAGGAAAAATATAGAAACTCTTTGGTCATTTTTGAGCGAGATGCTAACGGTCTAATCAGATTCAATGATCTATGCTAAGCTAAGCTAAAAGTGCTACCGCCAGACCCGGAGATCGGCTGAATGGATGGAAAACGGTAAAACTCAACTGTTTAACTCTAGCGGAAAATGAGCCTATTTTCAAAAATAGTGGAGTGTTCCTTTAAGGCAGTCTTTATTTATCAAGCTCTTTATACAATACAGATATTTTCAAAGCAGCTTCACAGTAATAAACACGAAAGTAATAATGTCAATGTTGCCAAATTCATAAATTAAAAAAACTATTTCAGCTGTAAAGCAGCTCTACGGAAGACAGTAGTATGGAAGCTTGTTTCCAAAATAACTGCAGCTTTTTTTATCTCACAATTTAGAAACGTTCTCGCAATTTTGGGAAAATCAGATATAAATTCGCAACTCAGAATTGCAAAAAATTTCAGGCTGTTTCAACTAATTGTTATTTAGTAACTAGTTCCACAGAAATGTTACGTTCAGTCAAT
This sequence comes from Sinocyclocheilus grahami, assembly GCF_001515645.1. NCBI lineage: Eukaryota > Metazoa > Chordata > Actinopteri > Cypriniformes > Cyprinidae > Sinocyclocheilus > Sinocyclocheilus grahami. Next base: position 120,229 of record NW_015506138.1, read on the forward strand.
TTCTGACTTCAAAGTGTTGCCTGAATTGGTCTTTTTTTAGTTGGCTCAACCTTTACTGAACTAGTTTTATAGTCCATTCTGCTAAAATGTTTTAATTGGTCAAACTTTTAGAAAACTTCAGCAAGTTATGTCAATAAAAATGTCAATAAAAAGTCACCTACATCTCGGATGGCCTAAGGGTCAGTAAATTAACAGCAAATTTTCTTTTTTGGGTGAACTATCCCTTTACACCTCCAGTTGACAAACATCTGTACATTACATCATTACAACTGCGAAATTCAGTTTAAACTTTGTTTAATGAACAAACAAAAAAACTAAACTAGCTAAACAAAATGTCTGCAAACAAATTAGCATATTTGTCTTTATATCTTGCAATTCTTGCGTTACATTTCGCATTTCTGACTTTTTTTTATTTATTCCATGCCGGAAATTGGCTTCCATACAATAGTGTCTTTATTCAGCTCAATGTGGATTCAATTCAGTTCAATAACAGTGTTGGTGTTACAAAGCTAGTGTCATTATCCAGTTCAAATATTGTTGTCATCTGATATTAAATGCTTTAAAAAATATAACAGCTAGCAATTGAAATGACTGTTTATTCCACGACACTAGAAACTTTTTTTAAAATCCAACGAAATGAGCCAATTTGTCACCTTTTAGCCCCAAATAGGTGTATTTTATTTATCAGTGTGATAGCGCTGAAGCACGCAGGACGTGATTGTTTTTGCTGAGCGCTTCACTCCTCACGTTCTGCTCCAGAGCTTTGAAGTCTTGGTTTCAGGATGAAGTGTGCATGAATACTTTGGCACGCGCCGGAGGCTGTGTTTTCTGAGCAGGACTGGAATGAAAGCCTTGGAAAACATCACCAGTTTAACTGCATTTACCCAAGTCTCCCCTCTCTCTCTCTCTCTTCCCTCTGTTCTTGTTTCTTCCCCCACAAGCTCGCCTCAGGAAATACTGAAACGATGAAAGGCGCTTGCATCTTTTTCTCCCTCTCTCTCCTCACATTCATCATGAGCCTGTTCACATTTCCTGCTTACATGCCCGAGGGCAGAGCGCCTCCCCGAGCAGGAGACGAGCCTCTGATGATGCAATCACGCTCTCACTCTCTCCTCATCCTGGTGTTGCACAAGCCTCTTCCCTACTGAAATACAATGCACCACTTCTCAATTCAGCCGTATTGTTCTGTGGCCTTTTGACACTGACATGCATTGCATAAAGCAAAACTTTATTTAGTGAAAATGTGCATTTCTTATAACCAATGCTATGCAGTTAATTTACATGGACAGATAATATAACTAACATATTCCTTTAAAATATATCAGTAGTTACATTTACGTTTATTGCAGATGCATTCTTCCAAAATGACTTGCATTGCTTTAAATGAATGCATTTATTTCTTTATTTCATGCATTGAAAAAGTTTACATTTTTGTTCATGTTTTGTTAAGAAGTAACATTCGTCAGATAAAGCAGATATTCAAAACATTAGCAACATAACAAATTCTGTTTTGACGTTTTTGTTTGTTTTCATTGGTAAAGTGCATTATAATTCCATTTTGGAAAAAATATAACTGTATTCATTGATATGCATGCTTATACATAATGCAGAGAAATGCATAAACCTTCACTTTTCAAGTCAACATGAAATTACATTTACAACTCATTTTACTTAAACTGATGTATGTTTGAGTAAACTGCAGTGTTATTTTAATATCACTGATATATTATTGTAGTTTTAATTAGTATTTTATTTTTATGTTTATTATTTTTAATTTTAAGTATTTAGGTAATTTGTTTTTTTGCATTTTTATAGTTTTCATTATTATTTCAGTTTTAGTTATTTTAGTACATTAAGTTAACTTGAAAATGAGAAATGTTGCAATGGCAACTAACTGAAATAAAATAAGTTTAAGATTTTTTTTTAATTGAATTGAATTTTTCAGTTAATGTTTATTTTATTTCCATTTCAGTTATTTTAGTACATGAAGTTAAAGTAAATGAAAATGAGAAATGTTGCCATAGCTGAAATAAGAATGTTAAATTATTATTATTTATTATTTTTTTTTTTTAGTTAATATTTATTTTATTTCAGGTTTAGTTAAATGAAAATGAGAAATGTTGCCATGGCATCATCTAGCTAATTAATTGTATTTTTAAAATGGTTTTAGTTAACTGTTATAACCCTGGTAAACAGGATATCCGGTCAAATGTATAGCACGCATCAGTTTCGTTTATGATTTCATGCAGTTTGTAACCCAATAAAATGTATCAACGAGTCAAAGTAACATAACATGATAAAAGAACACTAGTTCAGCAAACATTTACAGGGACAGGAGTGTAAAACGGTAAATGACCTCTGCTGATAATGCACACCTGTAAAACAAATACTAGAAATTTGCATTGCATCTCATTTCCCTTTACATCACCTACGAGTCTCAGACAACAGACCCTATATCTCACATATCCCATATCTGACTGTGATTGAAGCACAGCATATACTGACACAGCACTTTTGTGTTTTAAACTGTAGTTTTGCTCCGGTCACAAAGGGTTTCATGCATCTGTACGCAGTGGGTTTTATCACCTTCTATTAAAATAAGCCGAGTCCTGTTTTGTTTATCACTCACACAGATGGTGCACTGATTTAATTACACTTCAGTCCTGTCACATACAGACACGAGAGCCCTGCCGGACCTAAAAATAACCTCTAATCTGAGAGCAGGGGGTCATTTTGATGGACCGCGTGAGTTTCTGTGTTTGTCCTCTCCAGCTGTCCTCCTACAGCAACTAGGCTTTTTGTTTGTTTTTTATAGCTAACCTGATATGTGAACTCTGGGGCCTAAAAATACAAGTCGTCCATCTTAAAATATCGTCCTGGGCCCCGGGTTCACCCCTCCTGGGCCTCAAGGTGGGGGAAAGCCGGGCCGAGTTACAGCGAGCCATGCGTCCTCCACGCGGTCATTCGACACGACGGACAGATGCATGGAAACACGGTCCGACACAGTCGCACTGGAAAAACACCATGGGTTCATAGCCAAGCAACAGTTTAGAAACTTTACATAATCTCATTTAATAACTAGTCTTGTTGTGAAAGTTCATGCAAATATGCAAACTTAGCACACTTTGCCAATATCCATTGTACATACTTAAAGAAATGGTTAACCCAAAAATGAAAATTTGCTTAATGTGCTCACCCTCATGCCATCCCAGATGTGGATGAGTTTGTTTCTTCATCAGGTTTGGAGAAATGTAGCACTGCATCAGTGTCTCAGCAATGGATGCTCTGCAGTGAATGGGTGCCGTCAGAATGAGAGTCCAAACAGCTGATAAAAACATCACAATAATCCACAGCACTCCAGTCCATCAGTTAACATCTGGAGAAGACAAAAGCTGAAACAAATCCAGCATTAAGACGTTTTTAACTAAAATACATTGAGTCTATAATCCATAATAACGCCTCCTCCAGTGAAAAAGTCCATCTCCTGTTATCTCTCACATCAAAATCCAGCCACATATGTGTTTAGAGCTGTTTAAACGCTGCTTGATCTGTGCAGATTTCTCTCCTGATTCAGACAAGACCACTTTTTAACTGGAGGAAGCGTTATTATGGATTATGGACTCGGATTTTAGACCGAAGCAATGGTTTGGCGTTAAAAACATCCTTACAACTGAAATGTTATTTTGAAAGCATTGCATTGTTGAGAGTTAAGGTAAAGGAAATGTTTGTAGACTTCACAGAGAAAAATACCAGTACATTTTCCATTTTTACATATGTTTTTCTTACTATGTAGACACTTTTGCCTATTAGTGTATATTTTGGCCCACTTTGCAGCCTTTTCTGGTAAAGAATGGCCTGCTTTTCCATTGTTTTTTTATGTAAGCATGCTATATGGACATCTTTGACCATTTTCTCATGTCTTATATCTTTTGTAGTGTCATTTCTAGAAAAACGTCAAGTCAAGTTTTACACAGAGATTGAGTAGGACTAGTAAAATCAGTTGACTTTAGTAATCTTTGTTGTATTAAATGCCAATAGTGACCGTTAAAAATGGGAAAAAGCACTTCTTGTTTTTTTTTGTTTTTTTTACAAGACAAGGTTTGCATGTCTGTAACTTGCATGTCAAGAAGTATTAAAGATATCTTAATATCCTTTTAGATGTTGGTTCTTAACAAACTTTTCTTGTACTGTTTTTATTTTTAAGTCCCAATATAGTCCTGTCACATAGATATTGGGATCTCAATGTGGCTCCATGTCCAAATTGTTGAATTTGACCCCAATGCACAATTTACACTTGGAGCAAGAATGAGATCCCAATATCTTTGTAACTGGACCATGTAGTGCCTTCAAAATGAGGATACCAAACCACAAGTTTGTTAAAAACCAAAATATAAAGGGATATTAAGATATCTTTAATACTTCTTGAGTTACAGGCATGCAAACCTTGGAATAAATAACACAAAAAGTGTGTTTTTCCATTTCTGAACCGTCACCATTGGCATATTATGCAACAAGCATTGCTAAAGTCAACAGATTTTACTAATATAGTTACCAATCTCTGTGTAGAAATAATATAATGATGCGTCCATCTTTCTGAAGTCATTTTATCCTCCTGTAATGTGGCTCCAAATCTCAGGTGAAAATTGTCATTTTGACCCTCTTCTACAAAATAGTGCATTACTCAGTAAATATTCATCCACTGCATTTAATATTTTGCCTTTCATCACTGTTTATGTTTGTCTATCTTCAGAAAAAAATATTAACAAAATCTAAATCTTTAGCCAGGAAAGTTTTTGAAATGTGGTTAAATAACATTAATCAGATGATCTGTTAGTCGCCTGAGGATGAGAGAAAACACTTGGTCTCTCCCTTCATTCCCTCTCATCACAAAAGCCCTAAACGACCAACACTTCACTATCCTAAGTGGAGTTGTGCTTGTGAATAATTGTGACGTTGATGCTGAAATATGTTTTTTTTTATTTATACTAAGCGCTGCTGCAGCAATTTGCATATGAAAGAGCCTTTGATGTCTTTATCTGAAACACGCGGCGCTTTGAAGCCTCTGACTCGTACAATATGAATATACAACACTGTCTGTTCTGATTTAAAGCAATTCCGGCGAATGAGGCAAAGCTAGTTTTCCAAAGGGAACTGAATTTAAAAGGAGCCTTCATCACAGCCCCGTCCCTCCTCATCCTCTCTTCACAGGTCTGAATTAATCTGACGCTTTGCCAATTAACAAATCAATTAACGTTGCTGTCATCTGGTTTGCTCTTCTTCGCTTCTTCGCTGAATCAAATATTGCTTTTTAAGATTTTCTAATTTAATATCCACTGTGAACAGCATTTAATGAGTTTCTGCCACGTTTAACTCAACTTACCCTCCGAAACGTGCCGTGTTTGTATAGAAATGCTTGGTTTCGGGGATGTCGTGAACCATGAGCTGATCAAAGCGAATCAAAGCATCGCGCCGGAGGAGGGAATCACGTTGCCAAGACAACCGCATCCAACCTGCTAAACATTTCAGGAAGGGATCTGAGTATCTGAAGATGGAATAAATCTTTCCTGGGGAATCCGAGTCGAAGTTTCTAAAGGGCGTTTGTAGCATGAAAGGAAAATGTAATGTCCAGATTTGGCCACAGTATCAGAGATGAATAATTAATGCATAGTATTATGCAACATCATGAAACTACATTTGCATTTGCTGAAGGGTTTGCAAGGCAGTAACAGGATTGTTGGTAAAGTCAATGAGAGCAAGTCAAGCTTTAATCTTAGAGTTCTTAAAACTTAAAGAAATAGTTCACGCAAAAATGAAAATGAGCTGAAAATGTCCTCACCCTCAGACCATCTGAGATGTAGATGAGTTTGTCTCTTCATCAGATTTGGAGAAATGTAGCATTGCATCACTGTTTTTTGATGTGAGAGATAACAGGAGATGGACTTTTTCACTGGAGGAAGCGTTATTATGGATTATGGACTCGTATTTGAGTTAAAAGCGTCTTAATGCTGGATTAGTTTCAGCTTTTGTCTTCTCCAGATGTTAACTGATGGACTGGAGTGCTGTGGATTATTGTGATGTTTTTATCAGCTGTTTGGACTCTCATTCTGATGGCACCCATTCACTGCAGAGGATCCATTGAAATTGCTGTTTTACAAGCAGGTTTTCCATTTAAGATAAATAAATATGTGACCTTGGAGCACAAAAGCAGTGTTAAGTCACTGGGGTATAATTGTAGCAATAGCCAACAATACATTGTATGGGTCAAAATTATCAATATTTATTTTATGCCAAAAATCATTAGGATATTAAGTAAAGATCATGCTCCATGAAGATATTTTGTAAATCTCCTACTGTAAATATATCAAAACTTAATTTTTTATTAGTAATACGCATTGCTAAGAACTTCATTTGGACAACTTTAAAGATGATTTTCTCAATATTTAGATTTTTTTGCACCCTCAGATTCCAGATTTTCAAATAGTTGTATCTCAGCCAAATATTGTCCGATCCTAACAAACCATACATCAATGGAAAGCTTTATTTAACTTTCAGGCGATGTATAAATCTCAATTTTAAAAAAATCGACCCTTATTACTGGTTTTGTGCTCCAGGGTCACATATGATTTATAGTAATGGGCACTATAATAAAAATGAGAGTGTTTCACTGTTTTTCCATTTTAATCAGTGTTGTCAGCATTTATCATTCAGCAAAGCCCACCAACATCAGATGAAACGCTCGATTCTGCCTTCAAACAATTAGACAAATCAAAATCACTTCCACATGTGCGTTCTGTGGACATGGCAACGAGGCATTCACAGCGGGCACAGGGTTGGCAGGTAACAGCTGGGTTGAGTGTTTGTGTGTGTGTGTGTGTGTGTGTGCGTGTGCGTGTGTGTGTGTGCGTGCATGTATGTGTGTGTGAGAGAGTGAGTGTGTTTGTGTGTATGTGTGTGTGTGTGTGTGTGTGTGAGAGAGAGAGAGAGAGAGAGAGAGAGAGAGAGCGTGTGAGTGTGTGAAGGTCAGGATGGTATTTGGGTCTGTGAGGAAAGTCAATCTGCTAAAAACACTCTCAAGGTAATGGAGAGCGAATGAAAGTGTGTTTGTTTTCCAGTATCACTTCAGTTTTCCATTGACTGCTGGTTTCTGTTCATCATGTGAAACTGTATTTGAGAAGTTGATACTATTCCTGGTTTTACTCTGACATTCATTGAAAAACATCAGTGTTTGAATAAATAGTCTCTTCGGCTCACCAAGGCTGCATTCGTTTGTTAAAAAATGCAGTAAAAATTGTGAAATATTATCACGATTTAAAGCTGTTTTCTATGTGAATATCTGTTAAACTGTAATGTATTTCTGTGATGCGCAGCTGTATTTTCAGCATCATTCCTCCAGTCTTCAGTGTCACATGATCTTCCGAAATCAGTATAATATGCTGATTTGATGCTCAAGAAACATTTCTGATTATTGTCAAGGTTGAAAACAGTTCTGCTGCACAATATTTTTGTGGAAACTGTGATATACTGTATTTTATTTTTCAGGATTCACAAATGAATAGAAAGTTCAAAAGAACAGCATTTATTTTAAATAGAAATCTTAATTGATCAAATTTCAAATTTGATCACATTTGATCAATTTAATGCATCCTTGCTGAATAAATGTATTAATTTCTTTTAAGAAACACTACTTTGGATTTGGTAGGTAGAATATTTATTTAAAGCATCCAAAACATCACACACTTCATCTTTTGCATAATCTTCAGAACACCTCGTCCTGAAAGTTGCAAAACATTTTCACTTTTTTTCTACACAGATGACACAATGTCATTTCTCTGTCACTCATAAAGATTAGATCTCATCACAAATGTCACTCCTTCACCTCCAGCGAAACCCTTAAGAAACCACCGCTACTCGCCAAACAGCATTTTTGGCCTGAAACACAAAGCAGTAGCTAATGAAGCCATTCAAATGCGTTGCAGAGAACGTTTCGTCATTGTTTTTCTCTGGACAATGTGAACGGGTTCAGATGTCTGTGGCTGACAGACTCATGGGAGAAATCAGTGCGACTCAGATCAGATCACTGTAATAAACCCTCACTCGTTTAGTGCTTCCTTTATGGATATCTTACAACATCCTGCTTCAGGCCTTTGGAAGAGACGAGAATAGATAGGGAGAGCTACAGAATGTTCCAGTCCTTTACAGATAACATTGAAAGCTGGAAGCGTTCCTCGTGTGTCATTCGCTGAAGGAGCTGATAGAAATGTTTTTATCATCGGTCATGATTCAATGATACCAGCGGGGACGATAAACTCTAATATCGCAGTGGTTTCTTTTAGTTAGGAACAGTCCTGTTTCTCGGATGTTTTTCTCTCGTAATCTCTCACCGTCTCACCAGTGCTTCAGACTGGGCCCACAGCTGCTAAGATCTCTCAGTATTAGCTGATTAATTTGTTTATCAAATGTTTGAGTTCATATTGCGATCGCTATAGAAATTTGTTTTCGCTGTGGGGAAAAAAAAGGTAATTGAACAGAATCGCGAGATATAAACTCAGAATTGCGAGATATAAACTCAGAATTGCGAGAGATAAACTGTCGGAATTTCTCTAAATTTCTCAGAATTACGAGATATGAACTCAGAATTGCGAGATATAAACTCAGAATTGCGAGATATAAACTCAGAATTGCGAGATATAAACTCAGAATTGCGAGATATAAACTCAGAATTGAGATATAAACTCAGAATTGCGATGAACTCAGAATTACGAGATATAAACTCAGAATTGCGAGATATGAACTGAGAATTGCGAGATATAAACTCAGAATTGCGAGATATGAACTGAGAATTGCAAGATATAAACTCAGAATTGCAAGATATGAACTCAGAATTGCGATGAACTCAGAATTGCGATGAACTCAGAATTACGAGATATAAACTCAGAATTGCGATGAATTTAGAATTACGAGATATAAACTCAGAATTGCGATGAACTCAGAATTATGAGATATAAATTCAGAATTGCGAGATATAAACTCAGAATTGCGAGATATAAACTCAGAATTGTGAGATATAAACTCAGAATAGCGAGATATAAACTCAGAATTGAGATGAACTCAAAATTACGAGATATAAACTCAGAATTGCGATGAACTCAGAATTACGAGATATAAAATGTTTATATCTTAAATATATTTATATATAATATAAATTATATTGTAAATATTTTCGAAATATATTCTGTATGTGTGTGCATTTATATATGCATAATAAATATACACTGTACACACATATATATTATGTAAACAAAAACTTTTATTTCGGAAACGATTAATCGCATCAGATCGCAGGAGAATTATGGCATCTTTTAAATTTTTTTTTTTTACTGATTCAGCAAAAAATAATTTGCGTCACATCTGGGACAGTGTTATTTTAGTATCATTGAAATACTATTTTAGATTTATATGTATTTTTTATTAGTTTTTATTTTTCTGTTTTCATTTCGTTTTGTTTTTTTTGTTTTTTTTTTAAATGTCTATATAGTTTTTATTCATTTTCTTTTCAGTTTTAGTGATTTTAGTACATCAAGTTAAACTTAATGAAAATAAAAAAGTTTCTATATACACACACACACACTCACACTCATACACACACACACACACACACACACACACTCACACTCATACACACACTCTCACACACACTCACACACACACACACACACACACACACACACACACACACACACACACAGTACTGGGACACCCCCTTCTAATGAACATGTTTGACTATTTTAAGATTTGTACTCATGGAAATTACTAATGTTGAAGCATATAATTATATTCTAGGGAACTGTGTGCTTCTAGATTTATAGCAACAGTTTGGACAGGACTCATTTCTATTCTAACATGACAATGCCTCTGTGTATAAGGCAAGGTTCAAAAAGAAATAACTGATTGCAGAAAGCAGTCCTAAACCTAGCTGAACACCTCTGGTGCAACTTTAAATGGTACTTTTTAAAAGGTAAAAAGTTTCCAAGACCATTTTAATGTGACCTTCATAACAAACGTGTGTGTGTGTGTGTGTGCGTGTGTTGTACGTATGTGTCAAGAATGTGCCAGATAACACTGGCCATGAGCCATAAAGTGTAGCATTCATGCTAATTTCTCTCATCTGTCATCTGGAGTGATGCCAAACATGCCAAGAGGACGAGAAAATCTGGTCGTAGTGAAGAAGATGCCTTTGACAATCACATGAGCTGCTTTGGTTTTATCTCACGTCCTCTGAAAACACACCCATGTCACTTCAAGATCAATATCACCAGCCAAAGTACATCAAAAGGTCATATTTCTAAATATGGAAAAATGACTTCACATCAGTTATAATTGGCTTGCAGGCAAAAACTGGAATACAAGAAAAAATGACTTAAACCCTTAAAAATAAAAGATTGCAAAATGATTTTTTTTCACAGCAATGCAATAGAAAACCTGGAGAGGATTTTCTTTTTTCCCAAAAATTCTAGTTAATGTTATTGTATTGGAATAAAACTTACTGACTTGCTCACACAGCATATAACAACAACACAAAAGTTTTTTGACTTTGATTATTTAGTTTTTTTCCCCACCTTATTAAATTTTCCCCCCAGCAATGTTACTTCAGTATCATTGATATACTATTATAATTGTTGTTAATATTTAAAAATTTTAATTTTATTTGACAATTTTATAGTTTTGTTTCATTTCATTTTTAGTAATTTTGTTGTGTTTTTGTAAAAAAAAAAATATATAGTTTTTTAAAACGTCAATATAGTTTTTATAAAAAAAAAAGATTACAGTTTTAGTTATTTTAGTACATCTAAATAAACTAAATGAAAATTCCTATTTTAAGTTTTTTATATTTTATTTTATTTCCGTTAACATTAAGTTATTTAAAGTAATAAAAATGTTTTATTTTTTATTTTTATGGTTTTAGTTTTATTGAACTATAATAACCTTTAGTTATTCCATGGATGTTTAAGGTTCTTCATGGAACCAATGATGCCAATGAAGAACCTTTATTTTTAAGAGTGTAATTAGATCTCACCGGAGCATATTAACACACGGATAACAGCGTAAATATACTTAAATGTATTTGACATACATTTATTTCATGCTAAGTATACTACAAATCCATTTTCATATTTATGTACTTAATAAAATGACATGCAATTGTACTTTTAGTGTACTAAACTGGTATACTTCAAGTCTGCTAAATTGGAACATCTAATTTTATACTTAATGCACTTTAATTGTGCGGAAGTACAATTAAAAATATGCTTGGTGTATTTGATTGTGATAAAGTGGAACACTTCAGGTACACTTTAAATATTTTGCATTTAAAGACTGATATTATTCAAAGATCATACAATTCTCATCAAAACACATTTTAGACTTGATATTAAGAGATGTGCATCGTGCACAAGTAGTACGCCAAATAAAGTTTAATTATAATTTTTATATCAGTAAGTCTCGAGTTATCTGTCAGTAAATATGTTAATAGATTTTAACTATACTTAGTATGAAATAAATGTGTTACGTTTTTACTAGGGTAATGAAGGGGTTAACTGAAGAAAGCACAGTGGCCTTTGAGTGAATGACGTGAAGTGTGGCCCTGAATTCACCTACAGCATGTGCTGCCAATCTGTGAAGGACACAAAGATTAGTGCTGACCCCAGAAAGGACACGCGAAAGAATCTGCCCTCTGCCAAACAATATGAGACTTTAATGAGAACTCGGTCTTATGTAAGGCAGATTTAATTGCTTATATAATTTGTGTTTCCAGACCCCAGAGCAGCACTGATCTATCACACACAGTCTGTTTGTTTGTTTTATTCCCTCTCGTTGTGATTAAGCGACAACACGACTTGTAGCTAACATGTGCGTTAACTAAATCATACGTTCCCCTTCAGGAACTCGAGCTGCGTCGAGTCGCTTTGGGAACGCCCTTGCGTGACCGCGTTCTGAAGCACGTGTCGATGGTGATGTAAATTTTCTTTCTGGCATATTTAGTGATTTAATAATACTAATAATTAATAATTACAGATTCTTAAACATAAGTGATTTATAGAAGCTTGTCTCCGTCATGGAATAAAAATAAAAAAGTTAATTATTACGACTTTTTTCTAGTAGCTCTGAGATCATTTAAATAGCGGGATATAGACTCAGAAGTGCAAGATTGCGAGATATAAAGTAAGCCAGAATTGTGAGAAAAACTCTCGCAGTTAACTTCGCAATTAAAAACAGATTTGCAATATGTAAAGAATTTAGAGAAAAAGTAAAAATTGAGATGTAAATTCAGAATTCTGAGAAAATGGTCCGAATTGTGAAAAAAAGTCGCAATTACTATTTTTTTATTTTCATTCCGTGGCAGAATAACAGATCTGTGTTTTGTATTAGAGATTTAGTTTTTTGCGTTACAAGCATTGTACAACGTTAATATAGAAAAATATATATATTTTGTTAATTCCATCTAAACTATTATTGCTGTATTTTTACTGTTAATTTTATATGAATTACACAGTATTTCTACAGCGTCTAAATTTCTACATGAACATTTCAATGATGACATTCTCATTCAAATATCCCCCTTTTTTATCAAATCACACTCTTTTCTAACATTGCAAGTCGGATTTTTGTCAGGAGCATAAAAAGAAAACTTTTTCAGACCAAAAAATGTGCTAATATTTATGGAAGCTTGTTTCTGCCATGGAATAATTTTTTTAAAAAAGGTAATTGGTACAATTCGGAGGAAAAAAAATCTGAATTGTAAGATATAAACAGAACTGCAAAATATAAACTCAGAATTCTTACTTTTTACTCTGACTTTTTCACATCTTATAATCTTTCACATCTGAGTTTACATCTCACAATTCAATGTTTTTTTTTGTTTTGTTCTTTTGCTTTGCTTTGTTTCTGCCACAATATAAAAAATAGAAAAGGTTGTTGTGACTTTTTATCTCTCAATTCTCACGTTTTTTGTCGCAATTGTGTTTACATCTCACTATTCAGACTTTTTTCTCTGAGTTTATATCAGAATTCCAAGAAGAAAAGGTTCTATTTGTGAGAAGAAGAAAAAAATCACAATTACCTTTTTTCTTTTTACGGAAATGGGCTTCCATGAGTATATCTGATAAAGCTGCAAAAACAAATAAACTAACTTAAAATACTTTGAATTTTCCAGACTTCACAAAACAAAATATTTTCTCATTAAATATCTTTAATATAATATATTTTAGCATTTTATCTAACGTTTGATTTAGTTATTTGCTGTTTTCTGATCAGACCAGATCAGAAACCTATTTCTTTCCCTCATGGCCCGGTTTCTCGTGATCAAGGAACAAACTTCATCATGTAATCTAGTTGCTGGTCGGTTGCTACAGCAGATCGAGTTGTTTGAGCAGCACATGGCTTTTCCATTAGCTGCTCAAACCAAACTCCTCCGTCAGGCCTTTTTCTCTCATTTTCCTGTCTGGCACTCGGGACTGATGAACTCGGGATCCGCAGAGACTCTTCTGTCGTCTACATGAAGCTAATTTAGCCTCCGTCTAGCACACAGCTGTCCGTCCGACCCGAGGGACGCCCGGAGAATTCCAATAACCCCCCCCCCCCCC
>NW_015506138.1:133890-136551 GCF_001515645.1 Sinocyclocheilus grahami
CACACACACACACACACACACTCTCTCACACACACACACACACACACACACACTCACTCACTCACTCTCTCTCACACACACACTCACACACACACACTTATACTCACTCACACACATACAGACACACACTCTCTCTCTCACACACACACACACACACACTCTGGAGTGGTGGATCCATTAAAGGATTTATTTCCAGGCGAGGCCAGTCCTGACGAGAAGATCACTCACATCTGTTCACACGCGACGCACTGATTCACTTTGCTTTCCATTACAGTTCAGAGAGAGAGAGTGAGAGAGAGAGAGAGAGAGAAAGCCAAAAACTAACATCAGAAACTAAAGGTGAAGAAATTTCATAATGAGGGAGACAGTTCTACACAACAAAAAATTATTTTCTTACTCAGTATTTTTGTCTTGTTTTCCTGTACAAATATCTAAACATTCCTAAATCAAAATACATTTAAAATACAATACAAAAACGTTTTAATAGCACTGTACATACATACACACACGCACAATTTATTTATATTTAGTTTAAAAAAAAAATTTAATTTACATTCCTAAAGCAAAATAAACTTATTTCACACTTTCATACTTAAAACTAAAAAATATTATTAAAATAAAATTATAATAAACTATAAAAAATACATTTATTTCATATGTATTATTTTAATGTTATCAAAGCAATATTAAAAATATTACAATTAAAAATTTTAAATATAATTAAAATATTAAAGCTATATTAAAAAGCTTTAATATAGCCACCATGCATGCATCTACTATTAGTATTACTGTTATGATTAATGCATTATAAAAAATATTTTACCAATTAAATTAGGTCCCTTTACTCCCCTGCACCGTTCACCTTCTCCCATGTTTCCTCTGTCTCTGTACATCTCTGATTATTTTAATGTTATCAAAGCAATATTAAAAATATTACAATTAAAAAATGTTAATATAATTAAAATATTAAAGCTATATTAAAAAGCTTTAATATAGCCACCATGCATGCATCTACTATTAGTATTACTGTTATGATTAATGCATTATAAAAATATTTTACAAATTAAATTAGGTCCCTTTACTCCCCTGCACCGTTCACCTTCTCCCATGTTTCCTCTGTCTCTGTACATCTCTGTTGGTGGCCTTGTTTGTCTATTTACATCTACTAATGTCACATATCTGCATGCTAAACGTGATTTTACTCCAATAAGGGGGAGGAGGGGGCACGATGTGCAATGACGAATAAGCCTATAACACATTAATCATTGCACTGATTGGCTTTTATCTGCGAGCAGACAGTGTCAACAATATATTGGAAAAAACATTGACGCTGCTCTTCAGGTTTTCCTATCAAGCAACCATATTTTTTAAAATAAGCCCAAAAAACTGAAACTTGCGACTCGCAATTTTTTTTAACGTGACTTTGCAAGAAAAGAAGCCCAGAGTCGTGTAAAATATGCGGACTTGGCAACTATTATTGCCAGTCACGACTAACCGATTCATGATTTATTAGAGATTTATTACCGAATGGTGAATTCGGAAATAATCGCTTTAGTTCATTCGGCAGGCAATAATAATAATAATATTAAAAAAAGAAAAGAAAAGAAAAAAACAACAACAGGGCAGCAGGCCAAATCGGCTGCAGAGGATCCATTGCTGAGTGAGTGATGCAATGCTACATTTCTCTAAACCTGAAGAAGAAACAAACTCATCTACATCTCAGATCAGTCACATCACTCAGTCTACTAAGTGGCTGCTTATGGAATCGCATCAGTTCACAGGCCTGAAAAAAGGATGCGCTGAAAATAAACGCTTTCATTTGAAGCAGAAAACATCTGCAATGAATCACAGAGGATCATGGGAAGCGGCCGCAGTGGGAACGCACTTGATCTGGTTTCCAGGGCTGGAGATGAGGTCAGAGGGGCTGATGGGTGTGACGCCCGGATAATAATTTCCAAAAATACACGCGTGGAGGGAGTGAACGCTGAAGCATATCAATCTGATGTTAGAAATTGACTTTTTCTTACTAGTCTAGAGTTGTAGGGGAACCTTTCAATGTGCCAAAAATAATGTGCCATAATGTCCATTAATGCATTAAATAACATTAAAGGGGTAGTTCACCCAAAAATTAAAGTGCTGTCATTAATTACTCACCCTCATGTCGTTCAAAACCCGTGAGACCTTCGTTCATCTTCAGAACACAAATTAAGATATTTTTGATGAACTCCGAGAGCTCTCTGACTCTCCCATAGACAGCAATGATCCTAACACGATCAAGGTCCAGAAACATATGTACGCGGATACGTTGTTTACGTTGTTAATGCTTTGATCTGAACGTAAACAACTTATCCACGTACATATGCTGCACACGTTGTTTACATATATGATACTCTCCAAAATGGAGCTACAGGGTCACACGGAGGAGACGAATTGTTGAATAAAGTCGTTATTTTTGTTTTCTTTGCGCACAAAAAGTATTCTCGTAGCTTTGTAAAGTTACGGTTGAACCCCTGATGTCGCATGGATTATTTTACCGATCTCCTTACTATGTTTCTGGACCATGATCATGGTAATTACATTGCTGTATATTAATTTGTGTTCCAAAGATGAACAGAGGTCTTACGGGTTTAGAACGACATGAGGGTGAGTAATTAATGACAG
>NW_015506138.1:136843-139556 GCF_001515645.1 Sinocyclocheilus grahami
CAGAGAGCTCTCGGAGTTCACCAAAAATATCTTTATTTGTGTTTTGAAGATGAACGAAGGTCTCACGGGTTTGGAACGACATAAAGGTGAGTACTTAATGACAGAACTTTCATTTTTGGGTGAACTATCCCTTTAACTAACAATGAGCAATATATTTGTTACAGTATTTATCAATGAAGTAATGCTAATGCCCTCTTGCGGTTGAAGCATAAAACTACAAGTAACTCACGGAGGAAGATTGTTTTGGTCGACACGTGAGTTGTGCTTCGGCTCCGCGATTCTGCGTGGATTAATCTGATGTTTTGAGGCGTTGCTGTGATCATGACTAATTGATTGCTTTATCAGTGCCAATTTCATTAATGAAATCAAAATGAAATGACGGATATCTGAAAAATATGAGCAGGCAAGAGTTTATGTGAAACTGTTGTTTTGACTTGATTACAAAAGTCTGGCAATGTTTACATTAAATGTAATGATTTCTGTTCATATCAGATAACTGTGAAACTATAACTTGACAAGGCTTTATAGGCAAATACACTAACTGGTTTAGAGATCGACATAAACATTGTTTTGTCAACCTATCAGTGTGCAGCAAATGTGATTCTGTGAAACTATGTTGATTCTTGGTTTATTACGGGTGTGTTGCTGTCACTTTTCGGTTCGAGGTTCAGTTGTTGTGTCTTCAAGTTTCTTTCACTGAATATCACAGTAGTCTGATTTTATTTGATTACTGATATGACGTGAACACTCACGGATGAATGATAAATGTATGCAGTAAAATACAGATTTATATTTAGATTTATAAGTACATAGTCAGAGTTACAACTATATGTTCTAATTTACATTTACATATTCAGATTTATAGCTATATATTCTGATTTACTTTTATATTCTGATTTATTGTTAAATATTTAGATTTATAACTATATTCTGATTTACCTCATTATATTCTGATTTACATATTCAGATTTAAAACTATATATTCTGATTTACTTCTTTATGTTCTGACTTACATTTACATATTCGGAATTATAACTAAATATTCTGATTTACTTCTTTATATTCTGATTTACATTTACATATTCAGTACAGCTGTGAAATATAAATAATTATTATCAACTTACCATAGTGATTTAGTGTGACTTGCTTATTATTTATTATTTCATTTTGAACAAAAAAGTTACAGAATCAGAGTAGCTCTAATGTTAGTAAATAAAAATACAACTGTTAGTTCATGTTACCTCAGGCCTGTTTAATAATATTAACAGATACGTGTTAGTAAATGTTGAAATGAACATGAACTAAGATTAATAAGTACTTTAGAAGCATTTCTTTTTGTTAGTTAATGTTATTTAACTAATGTGAACAAATGGAATCTTTTGTAAAGTGTATTTCTATAGAAAAACATCACTGTGATGCTTTAAAGACTTTTACATATTTATTTTTACATTAGTCATTTAGCTGAGACTTTTATCCAGTGCAATTAAAAACTAAAACACTGCTCTGAGAAACATGAATTAGTTTAATATCACAAATAAATGTTTTCATACCGAAATTAAAATGCACTTGAACTTCTTTTTAAACTCTGAATTTTTAGTGCACTTATAGCATATATGCTTATACCAAACATAGGATGAATGTCGTCATATTTAGCTGCTAAAACAGGCTGGATTACATCCAAACACACATTAAGTGAATGTTATTAATAAAGCTGGACATTCCAGTGCAGTAGTATGATGTGACTCTGATTTTATTCTAGGTCTATTATTATTCCAAACCTACCTTCATGTTTTCTAGCCTTCAGGTCATGAGATAAACATTAGCACAGAACAGAACAGAGCCATGTGGAGGAGGAGTTTCCCAGCGCCACACAATCAGACAGAAAATAGGCCACAGTAAAGCCCTAAAGGAATGAAGCACATCACAGTCTTTCCTCTCTCTCTCTCTCTCTCTCTCACTGTGTGTGTGTGTGTGAGTGTGTTTGTGAGTGTGTGTGTGTGAGAGAGAGAGAGTGAGTGAGTGAGTGAGTGAGTGTGTGAGTGTGTGTGTGTGTGAGTGTGTGTGTGTGTGAGTGTGTGTGTGTGTGAGTGTGTGTGTGTGTGAGTGTGTGTGTGTGTGAGTGTGTGTGTGTGTGAGTGTGTGTGTGTGTGAGTGTGTGTGTGTGTGAGTGTGTGTGTGTGTGAGTGTGTGTGTGTGTGAGTGTGTGTGTGTGTGAGTGTGTGTGTGTGTGTGTGTGTGTTTGCATCAGTAGTGGGTCAGACGCAGGCAGAGGGGAGTTTTCCATGAGTCGTCATTCACACAGTTTGGCCGCTGTTTGCTGGTGTCAGCATGTCTGTCGTCTCACAGCACACATATGAGCGTGTTTCTTACCTCCAGCAGACTGACACTGATCTGTGTGTTCACAAAAACGACTCCTGCTTTCCTATTGGGAAGAAGAATCACATAAGATTATTAATATCTTCATTATTTCTCCAAAAAGCTAATAAGATTAAACGGAGGTCTTTGCTAAATTTAATCATGTTTTTTTCTCAATAATATTTCAAAATATTCTCAGACGTGCATTTATGGGTGGTATAAAGGCAAATATGTTTATGATATTGTTAAGAAACAATATGTTTAACTTTAGCAAAAGTATCAGTTTGTTCTCCGTTTGGTCTCATTACTATAGCCTTGGAATAAACAATTGAAAAATGACATTACATTATTATCTATA
>NW_015506138.1:139707-140016 GCF_001515645.1 Sinocyclocheilus grahami
CCTTGGAATAAACAATTGAAAAATGACATTACATTATTATCTATATAATGTGAGTATATTTTGAGAAAAAACATACTTAACTTATGCTTTATCAGTGCTGGGTAGTAACTGATCACATGTAATCCCGATTATGTCATCAGAGTTAAAAAATTAAGCACTTGTAATTAGCTCCTGACTAACAAATTTTAATTATTATATGAATTATCACTCAGTGAGCCATTCAGTGTATTACATGTCTTTGGAAGGCATCAAATACATTTCTTGAAGCATCTTGGAGACGTTACCACAGCTCTTCTGGATTGAGTCTGT
>NW_015506138.1:140026-144138 GCF_001515645.1 Sinocyclocheilus grahami
TAGGATCCTTGCTGTCTATGGGAGGGTCAGAGAGCTCTCGGAGTTCACCAAAAATATCTTTATTTGTGTTTTGAAGATGAACGAAGGTCTCACGGGTTTGGAACGACATAAAGGTGAGTACTTAATGACAGAACTTTCATTTTTGGGTGAACTATCCCTTTAACTAACAATGAGCAATATATTTGTTACAGTATTTATCAATGAAGTAATGCTAATGCCCTCTTGCGGTTGAAGCATAAAACTACAAGTAACTCACGGAGGAAGATTGTTTTGGTCGACACGTGAGTTGTGCTTCGGCTCCGCGATTCTGCGTGGATTAATCTGATGTTTTGAGGCGTTGCTGTGATCATGACTAATTGATTGCTTTATCAGTGCCAATTTCATTAATGAAATCAAAATGAAATGACGGATATCTGAAAAATATGAGCAGGCAAGAGTTTATGTGAAACTGTTGTTTTGACTTGATTACAAAAGTCTGGCAATGTTTACATTAAATGTAATGATTTCTGTTCATATCAGATAACTGTGAAACTATAACTTGACAAGGCTTTATAGGCAAATACACTAACTGGTTTAGAGATCGACATAAACATTGTTTTGTCAACCTATCAGTGTGCAGCAAATGTGATTCTGTGAAACTATGTTGATTCTTGGTTTATTACGGGTGTGTTGCTGTCACTTTTCGGTTCGAGGTTCAGTTGTTGTGTCTTCAAGTTTCTTTCACTGAATATCACAGTAGTCTGATTTTATTTGATTACTGATATGACGTGAACACTCACGGATGAATGATAAATGTATGCAGTAAAATACAGATTTATATTTAGATTTATAAGTACATAGTCAGAGTTACAACTATATGTTCTAATTTACATTTACATATTCAGATTTATAGCTATATATTCTGATTTACTTTTATATTCTGATTTATTGTTAAATATTTAGATTTATAACTATATTCTGATTTACCTCATTATATTCTGATTTACATATTCAGATTTAGAACTATATATTCTGATTTACTTCTTTATGTTCTGACTTACATTTACATATTCGGAATTATAACTAAATATTCTGATTTACTTCTTTATATTCTGATTTACCTCATTATATTCTGATTTACATATTCAGATTTAGAACTATATATTCTGATTTACTTCTTTATGTTCTGACTTACATTTACATATTCGGAATTATAACTAAATATTCTGATTTACTTCTTTATATTCTGATTTACATTTACATATTCAGTACAGCTGTGAAATATAAATAATTATTATCAACTTACCATAGTGATTTAGTGTGACTTGCTTATTATTTATTATTTCATTTTGAACAAAAAAGTTACAGAATCAGAGTAGCTCTAATGTTAGTAAATAAAAATACAACTGTTAGTTCATGTTACCTCAGGCCTGTTTAATAATATTAACAGATACGTGTTAGTAAATGTTGAAATGAACATGAACTAAGATTAATAAGTACTTTAGAAGCATTTCTTTTTGTTAGTTAATGTTATTTAACTAATGTGAACAAATGGAATCTTTTGTAAAGTGTATTTCTATAGAAAAACATCACTGTGATGCTTTAAAGACTTTTACATATTTATTTTTACATTAGTCATTTAGCTGAGACTTTTATCCAGTGCAATTAAAAACTAAAACACTGCTCTGAGAAACATGAATTAGTTTAATATCACAAATAAATGTTTTCATACCGAAATTAAAATGCACTTGAACTTCTTTTTAAACTCAGCCGTCGACTGACCGTCTGACTGACAGCTGTGAAATTCTCCAGTGCAGACCAATGACCGAGCAGTAACCTTCCTCAAACGTCCGTCCTCAACCTGAGACACGGAAAGAAGGACAAAAAGACTGTTCACATGCTTTACAGACAAAATGGAACATCCAACAATTGCTATTTTTTCAATCATTTTTTTTCATCTGTTCCATGTGTTTTTCAACCGCTTACACACAAATCTTTGCTTGTCACACAGTTTCTGAAAGCTGACACTCAAACAGCAGAAGCACACACCAAACCTACAAAACCATTCACTAGTTATCAGCCTTTGATTTAGTTTTCAATTTCAGAAAACACTTTTTGCAAAACACAACACCCAATTCTCTATGTAACACACACAAATCTAACAGGAATTAATATTGTGGCGTTTGCAAACGTTAGCTTTTGAGATGTGTTAGTGATATTTTGAATGCAGTGCTTCATTGGGCAAGAGATGTGAGGCATTTTGCATTTTGTGTGTATGCAATTCTTGGATCTGTGTGTAAAGTTTTGAAAAAAAGAGGCAAAGTTTTGAAAATGTGTGTAAGCAGTTGAAAAAAACTAATATAAATATTGCTATTTATTACTATAAGTAGAGCTGTCAGTTGATTAAAAAATAAAAGGGATTGAAATGCCCATTAATTAATCAAATTAATAGCAGTTAATCACCTATATCAGCTAGGAAAGAGAGTTCAATACAAAAAAAGCCAATATATTGTTGGTCCTTGCTGCCCTTCAGTCTACAGAAATCCATTCAGGCCAGTTTATTAATCTGACTGCGCTAACGTTGTTCATTTTTAGTTTTTTTTAGGTAAAAATGTCCTTTACATTTAGTATTTCATGATGTTATACTTACAAATTTTAGTCCGTTTCAATTTTATTTTATTTTTAGGTGATAACAGTAACTTTTGAGTTGACAGTAGACATGTGCCGGTATTCGGTAATGCGAAATATCACGGTAATGAATATGCACGATATTGTTATCGTGGGCACTAATAATCAATAATCTTTCTAGCAAGATGCTCTGGATGAAAGCACATTCACCCTCTGAAAGCAGATGGTGCTGAACAGCAGAAATGCAGCCGTTACTCCGGAAACAAAACAGCTGCGCTACTTTCTGTTTCTGAAACGTGTTTAAATGGTTTAAAGCATAGCAAAGTCCCTTTAAGGCAAGTCGTGTCACTCGGCGGCAATGTTTGAAAAGCTTCACAGGCATGCAAGTGCAGCTCCACTTTTTTTGCAACTAAATTTCAATACCGTGATAAAAGCATTAGCAATTAATTGCAACATGAAAATTTCATACCATCATATGCCTAGTTGACAGTTAAGTGAAAATAACAAAATTACAAAAATGTGGTTTATATTTTGCTTAGTAGGCTATTCTAAAGTACAGCAAAAACTTTTTTACCATTTAGAAAAATGTTATTCATTTAAACATGAATTTAAATAGTAAAGTAATACACTGTAAAAATGATTTTTCGAATTTTACAATTTTACAATTTTTCTTTGTAATTAATTGCGAAATTAACTTGCAATGTCTAGTGAAAACTGTTCTTACACCAAATTGTTTTTATCTATGAATAATTGAATTGAACAACATATTGATTGCATTGGATTGCAACTAGTTTTATTTACACTGTTGCTGATGATTTTGTTGTCGTGTTTAGTAACTTTTACCACTAAAATGTGCTTTGGAGTCGGTTATTAATTTTCAGTGTTTTACTGAAAATTATAGTAAATAAATATTTATATAAATAAATTTAATATAGATAATCTTGACTTTAGCATTTTCTAATTCATTATTTCTGAATTAATTCAAAAAGCAGATATCGCACAAACTAATTGAAGGGACATAAGGGCAATTTCAAGCACCCTGGAAAAACAGTGCACAAAATATGAGATTATAGTATGTATTCTCTTCATTGATAAAATAATATTTTTGAAGGAAATTGTTAGAAAAAATATATAACTATCATCAATGGACATGAAATGTACCCTAAATTGTAGAATGACCCATATATACACTGAACAAAATTATAAACGCAACACTTTAGTTTTTGCCCCCATTTTTCATGAGCTGAACTCAAAGATCTACGACTTTTTCTATGTACACAAAAGGCCTATTTCTCTCAAATATTGTTCACAAATCTGTCTAAATCTGTGTTAGTGAGCACTTCTCCTTTGCCGAGATAATCCATCCACCTCACAGGTGTGGCATATCAAGATGCTGATTAGACAGCATGATTATTGCACAGGTGTGCCACAATAAAAGGCCACTCTAAAATGTGCAGTTTTATCACACAGCACAATGCCACAGATGTCGCAAGTTTTGAGGGAGC
>NW_015506138.1:144630-148885 GCF_001515645.1 Sinocyclocheilus grahami
GTGTGGGTGTGTGTGTGTGTGTGTGTGTTACTCTCTTGGCTCAGTGATGTTCTTCAGCATTGTATCTGCTCCCAAACAGACTCGAGTCTGTGCCAGCGCTGTGCTGTTCTCAGGATTCACCGCTTCGAGCCCGAGTGTGAGTTCCAGCCGCCTCTGAACATACGACACCAAACGTGCCTGAGAGCCACATCAGACGTACAGACGAGGGTCAGCGCGAGTCGAAGTGTTCCCAGCGTTCAGCCGTCGACTGACCGTCTGACTGACAGCTGTGAAATTCTCCAGTGCAGACCAATGACCGAGCAGTAACCTTCCTCAAACGTCCGTCCTCAACCTGAGACACGGAAAGAAGGACAAAAAGACTGTTCACATGCTTTACAGACAAAATGGAACATCCAACAATTGCTATTTTTTCAATCATTTTTTTTCATCTGTTCCATGTGTTTTTCAACCGCTTACACACAAATCTTTGCTTGTCACACAGTTTCTGAAAGCTGACACTCAAACAGCAGAAGCACACACCAAACCTACAAAACCATTCACTAGTTATCAGCCTTTGATTTAGTTTTCAATTTCAGAAAACACTTTTTGCAAAACACAACACCCAATTCTCTATGTAACACACACAAATCTAACAGGAATTAATATTGTGGCGTTTGCAAACGTTAGCTTTTGAGATGTGTTAGTGATATTTTGAATGCAGTGCTTCATTGGGCAAGAGATGTGAGGCATTTTGCATTTTGTGTGTGTGCAATTCTTGGATCTGTGTGTAAAGTTTTGAAAAAAAGAGGCAAAGTTTTGAAAATGTGTGTAAGCAGTTGAAAAAAACTAATATAAATATTGCTATTTATTACTATAAGTAGAGCTGTCAGTTGATTAAAAAATAAAAGGGATTGAAATGCCCATTAATTAATCAAATTAATAGCAGTTAATCACCTATATCAGCTAGGAAAGAGAGTTCAATACAAAAAAAGCCAATATATTGTTGGTCCTTGCTGCCCTTCAGTCTACAGAAATCCATTCAGGCCAGTTTATTAATCTGACTGCGCTAACGTTGTTCATTTTTAGTTTTTTTTAGGTAAAAATGTCCTTTACATTTAGTATTTCATGATGTTATACTTACAAATTTTAGTCCGTTTCAATTTTATTTTATTTTTAGGTGATAACAGTAACTTTTGAGTTGACAGTAGACATGTGCCGGTATTCGGTAATGCGAAATATCACGGTAATGAATATGCACGATATTGTTATCGTGGGCACTAATAATCAATAATCTTTCTAGCAAGATGCTCTGGATGAAAGCACATTCACCCTCTGAAAGCAGATGGTGCTGAACAGCAGAAATGCAGCCGTTACTCCGGAAACAAAACAGCTGCGCTACTTTCTGTTTCTGAAACGTGTTTAAATGGTTTAAAGCATAGCAAAGTCCCTTTAAGGCAAGTCGTGTCACTCGGCGGCAATGTTTGAAAAGCTTCACAGGCATGCAAGTGCAGCTCCACTTTTTTTGCAACTAAATTTCAATACCGTGATAAAAGCATTAGCAATTAATTGCAACATGAAAATTTCATACCATCATATGCCTAGTTGACAGTTAAGTGAAAATAACAAAATTACAAAAATGTGGTTTATATTTTGCTTAGTAGGCTATTCTAAAGTACAGCAAAAACTTTTTTACCATTTAGAAAAATGTTATTCATTTAAACATGAATTTAAATAGTAAAGTAATACACTGTAAAAATGATTTTTCGAATTTTACAATTTTACAATTTTTCTTTGTAATTAATTGCGAAATTAACTTGCAATGTCTAGTGAAAACTGTTCTTACACCAAATTGTTTTTATCTATGAATAATTGAATTGAACAACATATTGATTGCATTGGATTGCAACTAGTTTTATTTACACTGTTGCTGATGATTTTGTTGTCGTGTTTAGTAACTTTTACCACTAAAATGTGCTTTGGAGTCGGTTATTAATTTTCAGTGTTTTACTGAAAATTATAGTAAATAAATATTTATATAAATAAATTTAATATAGATAATCTTGACTTTAGCATTTTCTAATTCATTATTTCTGAATTAATTCAAAAAGCAGATATCGCACAAACTAATTGAAGGGACATAAGGGCAATTTCAAGCACCCTGGAAAAACAGTGCACAAAATATGAGATTATAGTATGTATTCTCTTCATTGATAAAATAATATTTTTGAAGGAAATTGTTAGAAAAAATATATAACTATCATCAATGGACATGAAATGTACCCTAAATTGTAGAATGACCCATATATACACTGAACAAAATTATAAACGCAACACTTTAGTTTTTGCCCCCATTTTTCATGAGCTGAACTATGTGCGCCAAAAGAGGCAACTTGCAATTGTTACCTTCAAGAGCTATTTCAACCTGATTTAATGTATTAAACATAGCTTTGTTGGTGTAAATCAATGTATTTAGTAGGGATGTCACAATGCTCAATATAATATCGAACCGTTCAGTATGACATGCACCGTTCAATACGCGCTTGTGAACTGCGTTTTTTTGGTTTTGTGTTAAAATTTCGTGATTTCATGTGCTGAGACGAGGAAACGCTTCCCCGTTTATAAAGTGCATTTAAAAAAAATGCAACACATGATTTATGACTTGCAATGAGAAGCGTTTCTAAACCTGTTGTCCAACAAAAGAGAACATTATAACTTGTTTTTACTTCACAACATAAGTCGAGTGTTTGAAATAACTTCCTTTTGTGATCTGATGTGGCTTCTTATCACAGAACGAGGCAGAACATTTATTCTATACTGTAATAAAGGCTATGTCGAATAGCAATGGCTTACAAATGATAAAAATACCCAAGATGGCTTGAAGAACACAGATAAACCATATATCGTCACTGCGATAGTGATGCCTTTATCCATATTAAGGATTTCCTGAAATGTCATGCGTTCTATTACATCTGTGATGCATATGTGAATTTTCTGCTCGAGGGCGCCCTCTGGCTACCAGTATGAATGAAATATGCATTACATGTGTTTATAGCGCTCAGTAATGGCCAATCCATTTTGTTGTCGATTAATTTGTTGTTAATTTGTTGCAAAAAACACTTCTGATGTGTCAAGCCATCAGAACCGAACCGAACGAAAAATTTTTATATTTATATAGTAGTCAATATTTTTGTCATTTGTTGTATATTTTGAAATACATTAGAAAATATAATTGAAAAAATTTAATATAAAATATAAAAAGGCCTATATTTAAATAAATGTATATATTTGTATATATTTTTATTTATTTTGCTGTGTGGGTTTGACTGAAACTCGATTATCATTTATTTTTTTTAAATGAATTCTGTCTGTATTTTGATGAAGTTTTCTTTCAACATTTTCTGAACTTCCACAATATTTTGACTTGAAGCGAATAATACAGTTTAAGATAACTACATACTAATACTTACAAGCAAATGCATCAATTTTGTATGTGTCTGATGAGATTTTGTTGTATTACACACAGTATACTGACATTACAGCAGCCACCCTGTTAATGCCATGCTCTTTATTGGATGAATACTATTTATGACCAGCAATGCACTACAGTAAAGCTAACAAAAAACCGTTTACATAAAATAGAGTGCGACCACAATATATATGATGATATTTGAGAATCGTAGCACGTGCAAGACTAAAATAAGCCATATTTCTTTCTGTCAAATGAGCCGTCGCTCCTCTACAGATCTGGGTCACTCAGGGCCGCTCCTGCTGTGATGCTTCAAAAAAAGAGAGCATGCAGGAGACATCTGGATTGCTTTCCACTGAGATAATCACTTCTGAAATATATCACAGAGCAAGGTAATGGAGAGCTTTAAAGAACAACAGAAATTCAGTCATTACTTCCTCATCTCAAACCCGTGTGTCGTCACGTTTCCTGTGTGAAACACAAAAGGAGAAAGTGAATGAATTGTTGAATAATATATTTAATATCCACAATAAAATCTGATTATGACTGACTCTTTCCTATAAGGCAAAAATATGTTGCTTCTAGACAATATATGTAGAATTAATGCTAAACGCATTATAGCTTCAGATTTAAAATGAATTTAGTTTAAACCTTCAAATGCTAAATAAATATTAGAAAATGTGCTTCAAGGGCCAAGAAAACACATTTCCAATCTTAAAATACATTTTGGGTGAACGCGAAAAGAGTGTGTGTGTGTGTGTGTGTGTGCGTGCGTGTGTGTGTGTGTGTGAGAGAGTGTGTGTGTGTGTG
>NW_015506138.1:150211-151511 GCF_001515645.1 Sinocyclocheilus grahami
CTGCTCATTCGTTTAACTGTGTGTCGCCATTAGCTGGCTCCGCCCCTCCCTGTTTTTAAAGAAGCAAAGCCAGAGAGAGAGATTGTTGTTCTCCTGACTTCATCCAGTCTGAGCCTGAAGTATGTGACCTGTCCACATTTAACGGCTCCTCACACAAAAATGAGCACATTGGTTTTCTCATACAAATACCACCGAATTAACAGTGTTTATGTGACCAAAAAGAATGTCTATTTGCATTTATATGATTATTTATTAAACTAAACTTTTTTTAAACAGATGCAATGCAGCGGTATTTGGACACTGATTCATGTATATGTGTGTGTGTGTGTGTATATATATATATATATATATATATATATATATAAAAAACATCAAATTTTAAATGTAACGCAGGGAATTCTGGGAATGTCCATTATGTGGTTTTTTTCACTTCCAAAAACGGTATATTACCGTAAAATTTCACGTAACGTCCAATACAGTTTTTCACCGAACTTACCAATTAATAGGTTTTTACTGTTGCACTTTTACAGTCTTTTACCGTAAAAATCAAGGTAATTTTTTTAAAACATCACTTATTGCCATATCAGACTCGTAAATCAGCGGCTCTCGTCGTGAAATGCATATATAGACTCCATTCAGAGCGTCGGGAGCCACGGTTTACCTGGAAACAGATAAGAGTCCGTGCGGTTTAATGTTTTACTGCGGTACGAGAGAAATCAGCGAGCGCTCCGTCCCAATCAAACCGCTTTATGTCTCAGTAGTTTCTCCAGATAGTAATGCGATTAAAGGAGAGCAGATGGAGAATAAAATCCTCTTGTTAGATGTCAGAAAAAGACTTTAGTAACCTCACGAGTTGTCTAAAACTGTGCCAAGATACCAGAATTTGTAATCAGATCTCAATATGAACTCAAACATTTATCATATACTATTCCATATTAGTTTTATATATCTGCTCTTTTAATGTATGTATAAGATTGTCTTGTTTGTGTCTAAAGCTGTTATTTTATATAGCTTTTGTTAATATTTAAAAAATTAGATTTTATTTTTATATTTTGTTTTCACTTATTTATTTTACTTAAATTTTTTTGTTTTAAAATTTAGTCATTTTGTTTTCTGCTTTTGTCACATTTTAAAAAATGTTTTTAATTTTTCTTTCTTAGGTTTTTTTGTTGTTATTTTAGTAGTTCAAGTTAAACTAAATGAAAATGAGAAATGTTGCCTTGGAATTAAGTTTTTATACATTTTATTTTATTTCAGTTTATTTTATTTAAAGGGGTCATATGATGCGATTTCAAGTTGT
>NW_015506138.1:151960-152975 GCF_001515645.1 Sinocyclocheilus grahami
GAGAGAGAGGGGGGGTCACATCACAGTGGAGTCAGCTGTCTTAACCGTGGCTTGTGTACTGCACACATACCAGCTTCATCACTGTGTCTGTCACGCGACTCTGTTCCCCTTTCGGGCTTGAACTGATGGTAAAACTAATGACATTATTTACTGTCTTTACATTTATTTTGAAAGATGAAGCTCGTGATTATGGTAAGGGGCGTTACATTTCCGACGAGTGCTTGCGGTGTTCGGCCAATCACAATGCACTGGGTCAGCTGGCCAATCAGAGCAGACTGCGCTTGTCAGAAGGAGGGACTTTGTAGAAAACGAAGCGTTTGAGAGAGGCGGGGCATAGAGGACCTACAATAATGTACAGCATTTGAAAAATAATGTGTTTTTTGAACATTAAAGCATGTCAACATATTCTGTTACACCAAATACACAAAATAATGATCTTTAAAAAAGCATCATATGACCCCTTTAAAACAATGAAAATGTTTTTTATGGTTTTAGTTAACCTTGTGTAAAGCAGTGTTGTTGTTTTTTGTATCATTGACATACTATTATAGTTTTTATTAATATTTTGAATTAGATGGTATTTATTATTATTTTTTTATATTTGACAAATTTTAGTTAAAACTTTTGGAATTTTGTTGTGTTTTTTGTTTTTATTTATTTTTATATCTCTATTTTTTAAATTAATTTTCATTTATAAGTTTTAGTTTTAGTCATTTTATTCAAGTTAAACTAAATGAAAATGGAAATGTTGCCTTTGGCAATTAGCTGATAATTTGTGTTTTTAATATTTAAAATGTATACTTCAATATTACATTTTATATTTATATTTAATAATATTATATTTTATATTTAATAATATGTTTGAATATAAACATTATATATTTTAATTTAATTTAATTTAATTTAATTTAATTTAATTTAATTTAATTTAATTTAATTTAATTTAATTTAATTTAATTTAATTTAATTTAATTTAATTTAATTTAATTTAATTTAATTTAATTTAATTTAATTT
>NW_015506138.1:155260-156192 GCF_001515645.1 Sinocyclocheilus grahami
AATTTAATTTAATTTAATTTAATTTAATTTAATTTAATTTAATTTAATTTAATTTAATTTAATTTAATTTAATTTAATTTAATTTAATTTAATTTAATTTAATTTAATTTAATTTAATTTAATTTAATTTAATTTAATTTAATTTAATTTAATTTAATTTAATTTAATTTAATTTAATTTAATTTAATTTAATTTTATTTAATTTAATTTTATTTTATTTTAAATAGTCTTATGGTTTCAGTTTTATAGTTTTAATAGACCAGGTCTAAAGCAGTGGTTCTCAGTTAGGAGGGCTGTAGGATGACTTGAATGATTTAAATTAAGTTATATTAAAACAATCACATTTCATTCAAATCAAGGTATAGCTGAATATTTGCTTTAGTTATTTTTCCCCCTCAACAACTGTTATTTTATTAAATACAGCACAGTTCCTGAAACTTCTGGAATCACAGAATAATTGTGGTTAAATGATTTGAATATATTAACACACTCCCAGTTTCTGTTAACCGTTAAAAACAAGCAGCTTTATCATCAAATACTGTGTTGGAATCGCTGATCTAAAGCATTTCATGAAAAACGAAGCAGATATGTATAAATTAGCTCTTTGTGGTGATAAAATGTTAGTTACGTGGAACAAGCGCTGCTGATCAACAATTAGTTAATCCACCAACTTCCTTCTTAAAGTGGTAAAACATCCTGTTTATGAAACACTGGTGTATGTAAATACTCTACGTTTGGCTTATGTGGCATGAGTGAGTGATTTTATTTCCCCATTTGTATTTACAGTAAATGCACTACATGTGTTGTGCAACCCGCTGTGTTTACACGCATGTGGTTTCCAGTGAATTCTGCGCCGTTCACAATAAAAGCTCGGACAGGGCCTCACACACACTCACACACTCACACACACACACACACACACACACACACAC
>NW_015506138.1:157399-177879 GCF_001515645.1 Sinocyclocheilus grahami
ACACACACACACACGCACACACACACACACTGACCTGCAAACAGTGCAGCACAGCTGTAATTAGAGGTTGAGTCATGGGTTGCACAATGCAGGACGTGTAATCACATTACTGCAGCTTATCTGTCTCGCCAAGGGCACCTGCTGTACTCTGATCCCGCTTCAGTGTGTGTCAAACTGATCAGCAGAGACAGAGAACATACCACAGATACGCTCACACAGGACACACGTGAAAAACAGCTAGAGAAAGTGCAGAAAAAAGTCTCTTCTGCTCAGCAAGGCTGCATTTGTTTGATCTGTAAAAATACTGTAAAAATCGTGAAATATTATTCTAATTTCTGTGTGAATCTCTGTTAAACTGTAATGTATTTCTGTGATGCACAGCTGTATTTTCAGCATCATTCCTCCAGTCTTCAGTGTCACATGATCTTCATAAATCAGTATAATATGCTGATCTGCTGCTCCAGAAACATTTCTGATTATTATTATTTTTGTTGAAACCACCTGATACACCTAACAATCAACAGTTTGGGATCAGCAAGAGTAAAAAAATTAATTAATACTTTAATTCATCCAGGACACATTAAACTGATCAAAAGTGACAGTAAAGACGTTTATAATGTTACAAAAGATTTCTATTTCAAATAAACGCTGCTCTTTTGAACTTTCTATTCATCTGTGAATCCTGAAAAATAAAATGTATCACAGTTTCCACAAAAATATTGTGCAGCACGACTGTGTTCAACATTGATAATAATCAGAAATGTTTCTCGAGCAGCAGATCAGCATATTATACTGATTTCTGAAGATCATGTGACACTGAAGACTGGAGGAATGATGCTGAAAATACAGCTGCGCATCACAGAAATACATTACAGTTTAACAGATAGTCACATAGAAAACAGTTATTTTGAATTCTAAAAATATTTCACAATTTTTTTTACAGTATTTTTGATTGAATAAATGCAGCCTTGGTGAGCAGGAGAGATTTTGAACTAATGTTTATGTGATATATCTTAATCGTTATGCTGTCCTCAGTGGCGGATGTGATCAGATCAGTTTTTCAGAGTTTCATAATATGCTTTTTAAAATGATAAATTGAGGTTTAGCAAGCCCACATCCTAATCTAATTTAACATAACATAATTTAACATCTAACATAAACCTGGCATTGTATATTACAAATATTGACAATTACTGTTTTTCGAAGTCACTTA
Organism: Sinocyclocheilus grahami; assembly: GCF_001515645.1. Lineage (NCBI taxonomy): Eukaryota > Metazoa > Chordata > Actinopteri > Cypriniformes > Cyprinidae > Sinocyclocheilus > Sinocyclocheilus grahami. Next base: position 158,613 of record NW_015506138.1, read on the forward strand.
CACGTCTGCTAAATGCATGTTAAAATCAATGGACGAACATCTCAGTGATAAGGAAGAGCGAATAAAGATAGAAGCCCATTCAAATGATCTGCTTCGGGAAGTACAGCGCTTTTGTTTCAAACAGATCTTCAAGCGTCTCGCTCACTCCAGGCCTTTTCCATCTGCAGTCAATGAGAGGAGCAGATAAAACTCTCGCTGGCTTTCTGCGGTCAGATCGTAATCTGCTCCGGATGACAGACGCAGAGAAACCAATCCAGATACTGACCCATGAGAGATGTGTACGAGAAGCGTTTCTCGGCATGAGCGCTCGTGAAGAGGTCTGGCTGCTCTTATAAACCTGGCATTGTATATTACAAATATTGACGAATTACTGTTTTTCGAAGTCACTTACACGTCTGCTAAATGCATGTTAAAATCAATGGACGAACATCTCAGTGATAAGGAAGAGCGAATAAAGATAGAAGCCCATTCAAATGATCTGCTTCGGGAAGTACAGCGCTTTTGTTTCAAACAGATCTTCAAGCGTCTCGCTCACTCCAGGCCTTTTCCATCTGCAGTCAATGAGAGGAGCAGATAAAACTCTCGCTGGCTTTCTGCGGTCAGATCGTAATCTGCTCCGGATGACAGACGCAGAGAAACCAATCCAGATACTGACCCATGAGAGATGTGTACGAGAAGCGTTTCTCGGCATGAGCGCTCGTGAAGAGGTCTGGCTTTAACACATGCACCGATAAAAGAGACAAGAACAGCGCACAACATGATTTATCTGCATTATAAACATCAATTAAATGAACAAGAGCAGTCGTTCTCAACCTCTTCGACTCGGATTTATTCACAACAATATTCGAAGCTCCAACAATAGTTTCTGTAAATTAAATTTAAGATTACGACTCTTTTTAACAAATAATTTTACATACATTTTCCCAGTTGTTCATACTTTTAATATAGTTATTTATTATTATTGTTGTTAGTATTTTTGAATTTTTAGTCTATTAAAAATTTTAGAGCTTGGCATAACTACAGTAAGCAATAGACTGACCAAAAAAAAATGTATTTTTACTCAGAAATGGCTAGTAAATTTCACCAATAATTACAAAGAAGCATAAAGTAACACATTTAATTAAAAATTCAATTTTTCAAATTCATTTTCTTGTAACGCATACTCCAATAATCCCTTGTTTTTATTTATTTCGAAAAACTATATTTTTACATCGTATGTCCTAAATTGCAAATATCGGCTGCATGATTGTTTATATTGTTGCAAAGTGTAACTAAACTATCGTCCAGCTCTATTCTGAACATCATGATTTTCTGTAAAGCTGATTTGAAATTGTGTTTTTGTGAAAAGCACGGTACAAATAAATTTGACTAGAAAAATGTTTATTCTTTATTAAAATTGCTATGGAATTTTAAAATGTGTTGAATTTACATGATTTAATTTTGTAAAAATGGTATTACTTTACACGACTTTCTTTTGTTTGTTTTTTTACATTTTATTAATTTACAATTGATTTTTTTATTTAATTTATTTACGTGACTTCCATTATTATTATTTTTTGTTAATTTACATAACTTCCATTTAAATATTTTTTTTATTAATTTACATGACTTCCATTTATTATTTTTTTATTTTATTAATTCACATAACTTGTTTATTTTTTATTTTGATTTTTTTTTTACATTTTATTAATGAACGACTTTTATTTTTTTTATTTTTTTATTAAATGTATTAATTTACATGACTTTTATTTTATTTATTTATTTATTTAAATGTATTAATTTACATGGCTTTTATTTTATTTATTTATTTATTTAAATGTATTAATTTACATGGCTTTTATTTTATTTATTTTTTTATTAAATGTATTAATTTACATGACTTAATTTATTTTTATTTTTTTTAATGTATTAATTTACATGGCTTTTATTTATTTTTAAATGTATTAATTTACATGACTTCCTTTTATTTTTTTATTTTATTAATTCACATAACTTGTTTATTTTTTATTAATTTTTTTACATTTTATTAATTTACATGACTTTTATTTAATTTTTTAAATGTATTAGTTTACATGACTGCCTTTTATTTATTTATTTATTTATTTAAATGTATTAATTTACATGACTTTTATTTATTTTTCTTTTTTTTAATGTATTAATTTACATGGCTTTTATTTTATTTTTTTTATTTTTTTATGTATTAATTTACATGACTTCCAGGTTTAGAAGCCACATTTTTTAAATTACCTCATATATCAGGTTGCAGAAACCCTTTGTTATAATAATATATACATATTGATTTTTAGCTGTTTTAGCGTATTTTAACACTTGATTTGTCTTTAAATCATTTTGACTCATCTTGAATGAATCAAACCCCTAGTTGACAACCACTGGCCTAAAACAGCAGTAGACCAAAAAATACTACAGTAACTCACCAGTTTTCTGCCAAAATACCAATGCAACTAGAGTTACTGTTACTAAAACATTACTCTGAGCCTCTTTTGGTCTCAGGTTCCTCTTTTAATGTGCATCTGTGGGTTTTTCCTGGTGAAAAAAAGGTGAACATGATGCCAGTAAAGTAATCATTCACGTCTGGAGCACAAATGCCGGAGGGTTGATCATTAACAGTAACAGTAAAAGTGATGCTTGACTTATTAAACACCACTGATTAACCTAGAAAAACCACATTTCCAAATGAATCACGGGGTGAAGCCTAGAGAAATTCCCGGCGTGTGGAAGTATGAATGTCAAGTTGTGTTGTCACTAAACCCAGAGAGAGAGAGAGAGAGAGAGAGAGAGAGAGAAGGCAGTCTGTCTGGACGTTACATAAGCTGTCATTATGTGCCATTCTCGCTTCGGGGCTCGGTTACATCACACTGAACTTTGCCGTGCTGCGCTCGTGTTATTTTTGGAAGCCGTGTGAAAAGTGCCAATGTCAGTTACCTTTGCAGAGCTAAAAGAGGAAAAAACGTGGAGAAAGTAAAGAAGATCAAAGACATCCGTCTTCCCGTCAGACGCTCCGGGGAAAAGAGGAAAAACTAACGCAGTTCAAGGATTGTTGATGAGTTTACAGTTTTTCTCCAGGAAGAAATGAGTGCATGGAGAAATCCACAGAAACAGACGGATGCTGTAATATGAGCCTGTCGCGTAAACACCGCCGGCCTCGATAATACATCATGCCATCATGACATCAGTCTCGATCTGTTTTGTGTTTAACCTCGTTTGGCTCCAGGGGCCTGTACCATGACGGTAGATGAACAAATTCAGAGTTACAGGATTAGTTTCGAGTTGACAAAACCAAACCACTCCAACCCGGCTTTGTTGGTGCCATGATGCTGATCATCAACTTTCTGTGTCAGCTCAGGCTTTGATCCTGAGTTTGTGGAGCATGTGTGACATCACTGGCGAACAGCCAATCACGAGCCTTGGTTAAAGGTTAATGGTTTTGCTAAAGGTTAAGAGAATGAATAATATAATGAATTTAAATGCATTTACACTGAAAAAAGTACTTGTTCATGAAAGCGGACAAATAAAAGTAATTATCTTGCTTTATCAGTGCAGTCACAAGTGAAACTTGTTATATACAGCGATAGAGACTCGAACATGTAAGGTCACGTAGTCATTTTTAAAGCATTATCTATTGATTCTACAGCTTATTTATATTACATACGATCTGTATATATTAACATTCATTGAAAAATTTTTTTTTATAATAACTGTTAAGCTAAAATTGCTTGTGTGTAATGGAATAATATAAATCATATAATTATATAAATCATATAAAATAGCTTTTAGTACTAGTGACCTTTAATTTGGAGCAAGTTAAACTGGGGGAGTGACTTTTTTGTGTCAGACATCACTTTGCTCACATCTGATTGGTCCAATTTCAGTTTGAGATCTCTAACTCGGAACATAACCTGCCCCCAAGCAGGTTAGCCGTGGAGTGTGAGTTACTAAGGCAATGAACGCTGCTAAAAGCCAAGACACTTTCATGGTGCCTAAAACCCAGAATTGGTGCAAACTAAACTGAAACTTACCTGGCTAGCCTGCTAATCCGGCTTCATGGTACAGGCCCCAGATGTGAATCAGGAAACCGAATCATACTGTAGAACAACAGACTACAATAGACAATAGATGTTTCAGCTCAGAAAATATGATTTGTTTGAGTGAATTCTCAATATAATTTACAGCATTCACAAGCCATTTTACTTTCATGTATGGCAGAAAGAAATGTAAGGCCGGACTTAATTATATCCATTAGCTCAGTGGTTGTCACAAACCTGATAAAACAATTAAAAATATTGATTGGTCTAATTTCAGTTTGAGATCTCTAACTCGGAACATAACCTGCCCCCGAGCAGGTTAGCCGTGGAGTGTGAGTTACTAAGGCAATGAACGCTGCTAAAAACCCAGAATTGGTGCAAACTAAACTGAAACTTACCTGGCTAGCCTGCTAATCCGGCTTCATGGTACAGGCCCCAGATGTGAATCAGGAAACCGAATCATACTGTAGAACAACAGACTACAATAGACAATAGATGTTTCAGCTCAGAAAATATGATTTGTTTGAGTGAATTCTCAATATAATTTACAGCATTCACAAGCCATTTTACTTTCATGTATGGCAGAAAGAAATGTAAGGCCGGACTTAATTATATCCATTAGCTCAGTGGTTGTCACAAACCTGATAAAACAATTAAAAATAGAATTAAAAATTAATATAATATTATTAATACAATGTTTCATAAATATTAATATTTATATCCATATTTAATATTTATAATATTAATAATAAATGTTTATTAATATAATTATTTTAAATGTTTTTATTTTTGTTTTATTTTATTTATTTATTTATTTTATATGTCTTGGAAAAAAACAATATTGGAAACCCTGTATATACATACCATCAAAGGTTTGGAATAATTCAGATTTAATGTAATATGCAAATCAGCATATTAGGATGATTTCTGAAGATCATGTGACACTGAAGACTGCTGAAAATACAGCTTTGATCACAGAAATACATTACAGTTTAACTGATATTCACACAGACAGCAGCTATTTTGAAATCTAAAAATATTTCAAAATTTTTACTGTATTTTTGATCAAATAAATGCAGCCTTGGTGAGCAGAAGTGACTTAAAACCCCAAAAACATTTTTAAAAAATCCTTTTGACTGGTAGTGTCTAATATTTAGACCTTGTAAGTCATGTAAATGAATAAAATATATTTTATAATAACTATAAATTTTTCTAGTCATGCCAAGCTCTAAAATATTTTATAAGGAAGAAAATGCAAGTGAAAAAAATAGTTTTATCCCACGAAGAACTGTAAATGTCATTGGTAGTGAAAGCTGCTGCATTGGACATTTTTTTCTTTAGAATAACATTGGATTGTGCATGATAAGGAACATGCATTAAGAATGTAAGATTTCATGTTATTACCATATTTAATGGATTGTATCTATCCGCTGCTGCTGCTGTTGTTCTCCAGCAGATGCGCCGCAGCTGGAATCTCTGGTGACTCATTGGCAGCGGAGTGATGAGATGGATGCTGGCGCTGTGAGAGAAACGGGCCAAAACACAAACCAAAAAAACACAAGCGAGCGAGAGAGAGAAAAGAAGTGGGAGAGTCTGTGTGCTTGCGTTAGTTTGGTGTGCGTCCATAATGCAGAGACAGAAATTAGGTTGTTGGCGGTACACCAGGTCTCAGAGAACAAAGATGTGTGTGCTTCTAACGCCGGCAACTGGGGCTCGCTTGGCAGCGCGCACGTTTTCCCATCAACCTTTGCCTTGGAAGCGCGCCACTCCAGTTTCCAGGCCTGCAAAGAGGATTATGGCGAGATCGAGAGGAGGGAAAGAGAGACAGACTGACATAAAAACACAGAGCGATTCAATATGCAGCTATGTCGCGCAAAACTCTTTCCCCAAAATGCGTCTCTTTAACCCTCATAATGCATTCAAAATCTGTAGATTATTTTCACATTCCGGGTCCATTTGGACCCAAACAATTGTTATTTTCGAAAATAGTCATAATGTAATATTTTTCAGCTAAAACCACATTGTATCTGATCAGTAAGTTGTCATCATTTTAAAAAGGAATCCATGGAATTCAGTTAAATTCCTTTATAACTCATGATCGCTCAAAAACAGTCCAAATTTATTTAATTTAATTAAAAATGTATTAAACAGTCCTACATGTTTATATCTAACAAAAAAAATATTACTCTAAAAGTTTTGTAAGGCCGGACTTAATTATATCCATTAGATCAGTGGTTCTCACAAACCTGATAAAACAATTAAAAATATAATTAAAAATTAATATAATATTATTAATACGTTTCATAAATATGAATATGTATATCCATATTTAATATTTATTATATTAATAATAAATGTTTATTAATATAATTATTTTAAATGTTTTTATTTTTGTTTTATTTTATTTTATTTGTCTTGGAAAAAAAAATTTTTTAGAGTTGTCATGTTATTGTTATACTCTAAAAGTTTTCAAACCAAATATATGAATTTAGTTGCATAAATTTCACTTTTTAAATATCGCTCCATGCTGCTTCGTCAATAGACGAACATATTTATGTTCATCAACAAAATTGAGTGTGTGAGACACGAAGAAAAGGCTAAATATATTTTACAAAAGTTTTTGACACAAATATAACTTCATAGGTCATTTTACAAAAAATATTTTTGACACTAATGGTACTCCATACATACCCGGGTCAAAAATGACCCGAACACGAAACATAACTTTTTTTAATTGGTTATATCTTTTAAAAAATAATTGTAAAAAAATCTGAAAAATGTGATTATGTGTATTTTGAGGGTCTTAAAACATTTGCAAAGTTTCGTTCCCTTACTAAAAACTATGCATTTTATTTTTAGAAATTATGTATCACTTCTGGGTCAAAATGGACCCGAATGCATTATGCATTTATGAAGGCTAAGTCAGTGCATTGGTAGCGCTCCAGCCTTCCTGTCTGTTTTGAGTCCAGCACACTGATATTTATGGGTTAACACTAAACATTATAACATGCAATGACTGTCAGCAGGACAAATGTGTGCGGCCGACATCCTTTGCATAAATCTCAGCTAGGCGCGCAGTTGTTTATCTTTTCTCCAGTGTAGCGTGTTTCTGCACTGATTACTCTGAGAGAAATATTTATTTCTGTCCCGCCCTTTAACAGTGTCCCATCGAGCTGATGCTAAGATTTACTGCGTGCACACTCAGCAGCAGGCGTGCGGAAATCTAGTGCATGCATTAAATCAAAGGCTTGTGCATTTAGACAAGAACCAAACATGACGACCCTGTGCGTTTTCCTGTCGTATTTCACTGCATGAGAGGTCTGCTCAAATAGAAAGGGAATGTGACCAAAACATTGTAAACAGGAAGTGGTTAGTCACACAGGCTATCCAGATAGGCCGTGGTCTCCATAGCTATGCCTTCCTGTGCGATGAGCCAACCAATCAGAGGCGAGACTCTCACTGGGCAAGAGGTAATGTTCACAACATTACCAGAACATGCAATTACATCACTGATTGGTTTCATTTCCATGCATGCGCATTCAGTGCACCGACTGGTTTTGAGAAAAGTCATCATGGTTAATAGAAGTGCTCGGCTGGATTAAGTTATTCACATTAAATGCTATTTGTATAATTCACTATTCAGCACGCAGCAAGCACCTTTCCTGTCTATGCAAAGATTCAATTGGGAATGCTTAATTGGAAAATGTGCTATTTAAATATTAAACGGCTTTAGCACATCAAAGCGTGCTGTACTAAGCTTTTTTTGAATTATTAAAGGGACGCAGAGTGTGTGTGTGAGTAACACAGGATCTGTGAGAGATTCATCACATTGCATCACTTCACAATAATCCAACTCTTACTGCACGATGAACAGGGAACTAATGTTTCACTAACGTTATATAAAAGTTATTTGGACAAAATGTTCTTAAAGTAATATTTATGGAATATTTATTATATCTGACATGCGTCATAATGTTGGGAGATTGTCCTTCTCAGTCATTATGTTGTTTGTACTTGTTCAACATTCAAAGAAATAATATCTAAGTCACGATTAGAAAACTGGACATTTTAAAATTTTTAGAATATTAAAAATAACATTCAAATAATGTTATACTTTGGGTTCAAATAAAGTTAGTAAAATTTTGGAAGAAATATTTTTGTAACCTTTAAATAGCGTTCTAATCACGACAAGAAAACAGGACATTGTAACATTTTTAGAATATTAAAATTAATCGTTCGAATAATGTTATAATATTATACACATTATCACTCTAAAAAAAAAACTGTAAAAATAGGGCACGATATACTGTATAATTTGAAGGAATTTTTCCATATTTTTTTTTTACAGGTGTTTTACCAGAATTTAGAATTTTACAATTCCTTGCATTGTGTTTTAGAGTAAACAGAAATGTCTGTAAAATTAATGGATAATGTCGTGTAATGAGCTGCCAGTACTTTTTCTGTTATTTTACGGATTCATCTTTTACATTGTATTTTGGGTGAAACTTGTAAAATGTTGGAAGAAATATTTCTGTAACCTTTAATGTTCTAATCACAACAAGAAAACTGGACATTTATGTGTTTGAGAAACATTTCAAAGTCAAATGATCCACTAAACATGTTCTGTTAGCACATGAATTTGGATCGATCATGTGAACTAGCCGGTCAGGAGTTTGATTTAATTAAACTGTTTCTCAATCCAGTTTTGTCTCAGTTCTCAGATGGCTGAGATCATCTAAAGTTCTCCATGTCTAACCCGATCTCTCCGGTCTGGATCTGTCCAATTCCTCCCATGTGACTCAGCTAAGCGGGCCGCATGCACTCGGTCCTGCTGTCAGAGCGCGTGTGCAACGGATCCGTCTGGCCCACAAATCCAGGAAACCTCAGAAGGGGCTTGTTAAAGTCTGTGGAACACCGACTTGTTTTCTTGCTCATGCTTTCCTTTTGCTTAAGTAGTTCCTGAGGGGAAAAACACTGGATATTAGATTTGTGATTCTTTTGAATATTTAGAATTAAATTAACAATTTCAGATAACAAAATACCCAGTGCTCATCTGGACAGTGCTAATTCAACCGATGTGTGTGTTGTAAATTAGCTATTTTACTACAACTTCAAATGTGCATCATCAGTTTTATTGTTTTCAGTGTTTCATAACTTAAAGATGTTTTTGTGCTGATGTCATACTTATCATTAATTTGATATGAATAATTTGATCTTTTGGTTTGCATCAGGGTTATTATAGTTAACTAAAACTAAAACCATTTAAAAAACGGTACTTGAAATAAAATTTAACTGAAATACAATACATTTACATTTATTCATTTAGCAGACGCTTTTATCCAAAGCGATTTACAATTGCGGAATGCATCAAGCGATTCATCTTAAAGAGGCAAACAGACACAGGAAGTGCTCGTCTTACCAAGTTTCAAGCATTGTTCAAATAAGTACAAGCTAGACATAGAAAGATGAATTTTTTTTTTTTTAGGATGAAGTCAGATAGTGACGAAAGAGATGAGTTTTCAGCTGTCGCTTGAAAAATGTCAGGGATTCAGCATTCCGGATAGGGGTGGGAAGATCGTTCCACCAGCCAGGAACAGTGAACGAGAATGTTCTGGATAGTGATTTTGAGCTTCTCTGTGATGGGACCACGAGGCGTCGCTCACTAGCGGATCTCAGACTTCTGGAGGGGATGTAGATTCGTAGTAGTGAGTGGAAGTAGGCGGGTGCTGAGTCTGTGGCTGTTCTATACGCAAGCATCAGTGTCTTGAACTTGATGCGAGCCTCAACCGGTAGCCAGTGCAAGGAGATAAAGAGAGGTGTATCATGGGCTCTTTTGGGCTCGTTGAAGACCAGTCGTGCCGCTGCATTCTGAATCATTTGTAAAGGTTTGATTGTGCTTGATGGAAGTCCAGCCAGAAGAGCATTGCAGTAGTCCAGCCTAGAAATGACAAGGGCCTGGACAAGAAGTTGTGCAGCATGCTCTGTTAGGAAGCCATTAATTGTAATTGCTCCACACAGAGATCTGATCTGATCATCGTCAGTCTGTCTGGAGTCACAAGAAGAAACAGAACAAACTGAGACCGACTCAATCCAGAAGAGCTGTGGCAATGTCTTCAAGATGCTCATTCACAGCTTGATCTTAATTTCAGCCGTCCAAACAATGCTTTTCCAGAAGTGGTCTGGCTTTTTTAGATGTTTTTTTGGCAAAGTCTAACCTGGCCTTGTTTGCAGCTTGTGGTGAAGCCTCTGTGTTTGCTCTGGTGAAGTCTTCTCTTGATTGTAGACTTTGACAGTGACACACATATGCCTCCTGGAGAGTGCTCTGCTCTTGTCTGGATGTTGTGAAAGGGTTTTTCTTTATCGTGGAGAGGATCCTCTGATCATCAGCACTGTTGGCCTCCGTAGACGTCCAGGACTTTTTATGTTTCTGAGCTCACCAGTGTGTTCTTTTTTATTTCTCAGAATGTACCAAACTGTTGATTTGGCCACTCTTAAATGTTCCTGCTATCTCTCTGATGGATCTGTTTTGTTTTTGAAGCCTAACAATCGTCTGTTTCACTTGTATGGAGAGATCCTTTGACTGCATGATGTGGGTTCACAGCAACAGCGTACACATGCAAATGGGACACTTAGAATCAACTCCAGACCGTTTACCTGCTTAATTGATGTAGAAATAATGAAGGAATAGCCCACATCTGTTCATGAAACAGCTTTTGAGTCAATTGTCTAATTACTTATGGTCCCTTGAAAAAGGGGGGAGGTACATATTAAAGAGCTGTAATTCTTTAACCTTTCCTCCAATTGTGACGAGAATACCCTCAAATTAAAGCTCAGAGTGTGCACTTTAAGCCCAGTTTCATTATATAACTGTACCTTGAATATGTTTGGGTCAACAGCTAAAATAATAAAAAATTGTGTCAGTGTCTAAATATACCTAACTGTATATATACACACACTCAAAAAGATTTCCTTGTGTTATTTTTTGTTGTGCAAAATTTGTTTTTAGAGTGTAAAAATATATAATTGTGATGTATTTATCATGTACAACACATATTTACATGTATTTATTTAGCAGCTTCTTTTATCCAAAGTGATTTACACATTAGGAATACAATAAGTGCTTATACATAAAAGCTCAATATTTTTTCCTGTATAAAAAATAATCCTGTACTATTATTTTAGGGTTTTATTTCACCTGCATGGGCATTAGGTCTGTGTTCTGTGGCCGCTAGTAAACTTCTGTCACTATCAACCCTGCACTAGTAAACCACACGTCTGCTGCCCGTCTACACGCAATATCCCTGTAAAGTAGATTGCACAATATGGAGCGGATTCACAAGACTACAGAAATAAAATCAGCCGCCCAATCAAAGTAACTAGGGGTGAGTTTGTCAAGACAAGGCCTTAGGTGAGGGATGTTCCAATTCTACTAAACCAGCTTACCTAAGAGCCTTAGGAGGGGGCGGTTTACCTAGAAAACCTGCTAGCATGACGACAAGGGAAAGCCTGCGTAAAGGTCTGAGCCCAGAGAAAATGCCAGTAAGCAACATGTGCTCTAATCTCGCACGTTAGTCACTGGAGAGGATTACATCGAGCAGAAAGTGTTTATGCTGCACTTTAAAACCATAACACTGAACAATGCGTTCCATTCGAACGCAGAAATGGCTAACATTGTTCTGCATGTCATTCACATTCCCTGCTGTTGCTGATTCGTGCATTTACTGAAATGCATGTCGTGTAGTCATGGTGGTGCATTGACAGGCGTAATGTTACGCGTTGCATCACCTTTGGCGTTGTTCATGAAAGGAGATTTACATGACCCATGCATTTACATAGTTTCCTTTTATCTTGGTTTTAGACACATTATAGCAGCTTGCTTCCCTTCCTGGCCGCCTGCTGTAACTTCTGCTGTCAAAACAGAAATGCAAAAAAGCAGCAATGATCATGTTTCTGGGCTGCGCCCAACATGCACTGCGTGTTTTTGGCTTTGCAGCGACTCGTCAAGCAGAGCATGTTCACGGATCTCTGGCCTGCTGCCAGTTTAGGCTTGGTTTGTTTTTCCACGGATGGGTGAGGTACGTGCCTAACTCTCTTACTTCCTCATGAGTGCCTGCAAAAACAAGTCCCACTCGGTGCCTGCGGCTCCTGAATCGCTTCGTCTGAGAAAATCAGCTTTGTGTGCTGATCGGAAAGACGTTCAGACAGACGGAGAGAGGGGAAAACTGTGTTGCTGCAATGTTGACATAATTCCCTATTTCATTGTGCAACATAATCGTAATGTTTGCTTTCATTTTGGAAGAGCTGCACCTATGACCTACATGCAGCCAAGCAAAATTATTGGCCAACTCACTTTCGGTCATGCATAAATGTAGTCTCGCGTAGCCAGACCTTCAGACTTTAGCCAATGGTCCGTGGGCGTGAGACTAGCATAAATGAACCTTAAAAAAAACTCAAATTTGGAAAGGCAGAACCACGTGGTCTTCGCTAAGGGACTTTCCATAATTTTGCCAGCCGTCATGAATCACATGCTCTTGGCAGGCATGAATCAGGCTTTGAGGCTGAACGAAGTCCAGCGCGGATGAATAATCTACCAGCGTGGATATTCCAGACACACACGTCTCCCAAGTGCACTTCTGATTAAATCAGTAAAAACTCCCTAAGAACTGCTGGGAAGTCAGAAGCTCATTCCAGCGGTTGTTTTGGTTTTTTTTGCATTTGAGGTTATGGAAGAGTTAAAGGGATGCAATGGCGCGTGACGTTGCGTTGGCAGGCGCACTGGAATGTGAGGGTTTTAATATCACATTTACTCACAGCCATCAGTAGTGCACTTAAAACGGTTTTGTGCATCCATTGCATTGGATCTCCAGTTGGGTCATTGCTGCTCTGCAGAACCGTATGAACTCTGCAACCTTTAAAAGTCAATAAAAGTTTATTATTTACACAAAATTGGATGCCAGACAGGATAGAAATGAAGAGCACACATTTGCTCAGAGGATGGAAGTTTTGACATTTTGATAACTAATTACAGGATGGAATGTATTAGAGTTACGAACCAACTAATAACTCAGAATAACTCGTGAAATCCATTGCAAATACTTACTGTTGTTTGTGTCTTTTGGATATTACCAGACTTTTGGATAAGACTAACAGGATGGAAAGTGATATTGACAGCATAGAAAAACTATAAAATGATTAGAGAGAGATTAATGTTCTGTTTGATCAAATGTTTCTATCTTTACAGCTTGAGAGTTCAACATTTTATCCAAAATATTAAGACATGTATGTTGGGGACATGGAAAGTCGGATAGCCATTTGATCTTTCTGTCAGAGAATGAAATATGTGATACGGTTTGTTTACTTTAATAACTGAACGTCTTAATTACATATATATATATATATTCCTCGTTTTAGATATATTTCCCCATATTTGGATTGGATTTTTGGTTACCATTGTATTGGATCTCTAATTGGGTTATTACTGTTCTGCAGAACCTTACGAACTCTACAACCTTTAAAAAACCAATAAAACTTGATTATTTACACAAAATTGGATGCCAGACAGGATTGAAATAGAGAGCTAAAGTTGCCCTCTGGATTAATAGATTAAATGAGGATGGAAGTTCTTTATCTTATTTTTTAACCATGTTTTGACATTTTGATATTATAAAACCAATTTCAAACATGATGTAATATATTAGACTGACAACACAAATAATACATCAAAATAACTCAAAGGTTCAATGGGACATCTTTTTTCAGTCATCTCAAGGGTAAAACGTGTCCCAATTGACCTGAATTGACCTTAGGCACTGTTGTTTGTGAGGTTCTTTCCCCCACAGGGTTACTTGAGAATGATTTCATTGTTGTATAGATATTATCAAAGACTAACAGGATGGAAAGAGATATTGACAACACAGAAAAGATATAAAATGTTTCATATTCTGTTTGATCAAAGATTTCCATCCTTAAAACCTGTGAGTTCAACATTTTATCCAAAATACTAACACATGTATGATTGGAAAATTAAACTGCATAGCAGGAAACCCAATCAATCTTTCTGTCAAGAGAGTAAAATATGTGACCCTGGAGCACAAAAGCAGTGTTAAGTCGCTGGGGGATATTTGTAGCAATAGCCAACAATACATTGTATGGGTCACAATTATACATTTCTCTTTAATGCCAAAAATCATTAGGATATTAAGTAAAGATCATGTTCCGTTAAGATATTTAGTAAATGTTCCTATCGTAAGTATATCAAAACTTAATTTTTGATTAGTAATATGCATTGCTAAGAACTTCATCTGAACAACTTTAAAGATGATTTTCTCAATATTTAGATTTTTCTACACCCTCAGATTCCAGATTTTGTCCGATCCTAACAAACCATACATCAATGGAAAGATTATTTATTCAGCTTTCAGATGATGCATACATCTCAATTTTAAAAAATGGACTCTTATCACTGCTTTTGTGGTCCAGGGTCAAACGAAGCCTGCAAACACACGCTCTGGTCGAGGAGAGAGCGCGGCGCGCATGCGCAGAACGGGTCTTCGAAGACTCAAGTAAATAGAAGCGGCGCGGTGACGTCACCGCTCCCACACCGAGAGCTCGCGGACGCGTTGTGGAGTGCGCACACTGCCATGAACTTCGGAGCGTAACTTCGCCGTTTTTCTCGGTGGGAAACTACGACGAGATTTATCTTTTTTCTCCCCCTCATCAGAACGCGCAACATTCGGAGAATCTAGTTGCATATTTTGCCCCCCCCCCCTCCTCCCTCCGTTTCCAGCAGCATGTCGTCCGCGGCGGTCGCTGCCTCGCGCAGGCAGTCGTGTTATTTGTGCGATCTGCCCCGCATGCCGTGGGCGATGATCTGGGATTTTACCGAGCCCGTGTGCCGCGGATGCGTCAACTACGAAGGAGCGGACCGCGTCGAGTTCGTGATCGACACCGCGCGGCAGCTGAAACGCGCGCACGGGTTCCAGGAGGGCAGAGCACCGGGACCGGTGGGCAAACCGGGGAAGGACATGCAGAACATGAACCACACGGAACCGGGCTCGCGTGCTCCGCAGCCGCTGGATCGCTACCCGCTCGCGTCGGACAGACCCCCCAGACTGGGTCCGGAGTACCAGGGGGGGCGACAAGCGAACGGGATGCCGAACGGGTTTCCAAAGCCCGACGAGCCCCCGGAGCTGAACCGCCAGAGCCCGAACCCGCGTCGCACCGGCGCCGTGCCTCCTAACCTGCTCCCGCTGGTCAACGGGGCCATGCATGCGCTCAACGGGAGATCCGTGCAGATGGGGATCCCCCCGGTTGCGTTAATGGCGGAGCATGTGGGCAAACGCGCGGAAGACATGAAGGACAAACACCGCGCCGACAGCATGAGCGACGCGAGCGACGGACACAAGGACTGGACGCAGAAGGGCAAGACGGTGCGGGAGCTGATGACGCTGCAGAGCCTCGACCCCCGGTTCAAGAAGGAGCACGCGCCGCTGGCGCACAGGATGGGATACGAGAGCAGCTCCGGTGCCTTAAAAACAGGTACTGAGCAATGCTTTCAAGCGGAGTGTTAATCTCAATGCGTCTTAATGCATGCATGTAGTCTTTAAAATAAAGTGAAGCATCAGAAAATACGTCTAGCCTAGATGTATGCATCATCTGAACGCGGAATACATAAGCTTTCCATTGATGTGTGGTTTGTTAGGATAGCACTGGAATCTGAGGGTGCAAAAAAATCTAAATATTGAGAAAATCATACACTACATGAATTTTGCCCTGATTTTCTACCGAGTTACAGTCTGGAGAAGTTGACGCTAGTTGCCGAAAGTCAAAGCCACTCTGCAGATTTGAGTCGACCGATTCCATAGAAAATCGCGTAGTGTGTGATTGTCACAGACTCCGATTTTTTAGCTTCAGACTTTGATTCCATCCAGTTGGAGGAGATAAACATGTTTGATATTTTCAGCAGGTTTTAGAACACATATTGTTTTCATTTGTCAATCGTCTCCTACCAACAAGGCGCACGTTTCTGTGCGAGTTTGTTGTGGTCGGAGCAACTTCAAAGTAGGGCTGCCGAAATGGCTGAAAAAATTAATTCGAATTTTGTACTTGACTATTATTTATGTTCGAATTTAAAATGCATAATTTCAGTTAGGGTGAAGAAAAGCTTTTGGCTTCTCTCCTGAGGACACAAGAGGGCGCATCATTCAACGCATAAGATCACGTGACTATCTGCGGGAAAAAAAGTGCATAATGTTTAAAATAATGTTTATAAACCAATTATAATTAAGTTGCTTAAACAACTATAAACAAATCAGCTTCATGCATGTATGAATAGATTAATACAAAGGTATATACATGTGTTGCTTATGACTGCTTTTGTGCTGCAGGGTCACACAGGCTATTTATTTTAAAAACTACATCCGTGCGTCTAAAATGTTTATTTTTATACATAACCATTCAACATTTAGAGTTACCTGCCAAGCAAAAATTACCGTGAAGCATATTTTATTAGATTGTATTTTTTTTTAAATGCGAATAGATAATTGTTTTATTCAGCGGTGTGTTTAACTGATTTATTTAACAATGTAACACCTAACTTTATTTCAGAATTTTGGACTATTGTAGATTTGAAATGTCATTTATAACTTTTTGTTAATTGTGTACCGTGTGTAATTTATTCAGAGGGTGCATTGAAAATAGCCTTGATGCTTGCATGGCGTTAAAAAGTGAATAAATAAATAAAATAAATCAACATTTAGAGTAGTTTAAACCATCCGAGCATGCTTTTGAACTTTAGATTTCGTCTCCACATTCTTATTTTTAACTCTTCAATCTTTAAAATAATGCTGTAAGACGTATTTATATGTGCATTCGGCTTTTAAAACATCAAAACATAATTTTAAACTCTAGATTTTGTGTCCACACTTGTATTTTTTTTTGCTGGATTTATTATTTAGATTAATTTGAGATGTCAAAGCATGCTGTAAAACTCTGTATTGTTTTAATTTACACATGCATTTGCGTTTAAAACATCAGTGCATGTTTTCAAACTCTACATATCGTGTCCACTTTTGAACTAGAATCAATCTTTAGAATAATTTCAGGCGCCAAAACATGCTGTGAAAACACATGCATTTGTGTTTAAATCTGTATAAAACATCCGAGCATGTTTTCAGACTCTAGATCATGCGTCTTGATTCCTTTTAGTTTATTATTTTGTACCTGCATTCTTCAAAGCATGCTTTAAACTCTCTAGATCATGCATTCGTAATGTTTGGGAGCGTAACAGATGCACTTTGCTGCCATTTCATCATCCGGTGGTCGGCGCATGGCACATTTTGTCTGGAGCCAGAAAATAGTGCCAACAGCAGGTCATGCACGAAGCGCTGAACTAGCAAAGGGCTGTTTAGTCAAGTATTGCGTCTCTAAAGCCTGGAATACACTACATGAATTTTGCCCTGATTTTCTACCGAGTTACAGTCTGGAGAAGTTGACGCTAGTTGCCGAAAGTCAAAGCCACTCTGCAGATTTGAGTCGACCGATTCCATAGAAAATCGCGTAGTGTGTGATTGTCACAGACTCCGATTTTTTAGCTTCAGACTTTGATTCCATCCAGTTGGAGGAGATAAACATGTTTGATATTTTCAGCAGGTTTTAGAACACATATTGTTTTCATTTGTCAATCGTCTCCTACCAACAAGGCGCACGTTTCTGCGCGAGTTTGTTGTGGTCGGAGCAACTTCAAAGTAGGGCTGCCGAAATGGCTGAAAAAAATAAATTCGAATTTTGTACTTGACTATTATTTATGTTCGAATTTAAAATGCATAATTTCAGTTAGGGTGAAGAAAAGCTTTTGGCTTCTCTCCTGAGGAATATGCTTTCTGTGTGAACGGCATGGTTTTGATGTAAACAAGATCTTCTCGGCATTGATGTTCTCTTTTTCCGTAATATTTTTAATGAGCAACGCAGCAGCGCCGCATCTAGTGGGTTCAACTGGACAGGCTAACAAACACATTATAATGCAACGACACTTACATCGTCATCGCATCTCGTGCGCCGCTGATAAGGCTGCCTCCTAATGCACACCTAAAATGTAGATTTTTATTTTAAATTTTTTTTGACAGCCCTTCTTCAAAGTGTGCTAGTGTATCATCCTCAGTCGTGTAGCGTATGATGGCTAGTTTTCCTCTGTCACTATTTACAAAGTCGGTAAGTCTATCATGCCTAGTGTTTTAATAATTTGTTCAGATTTTAAAAGTCGTGTAGTGTATTCCAGCCTTGAAGAATAAGTCCACTTCCAGAATAAAAAATTCACCCCCGTGTCATCCAAGATGTTCGTATCTTTCTTTCTTCAGTCGCAAAGAATTTAAGTTTTTTTGAGGAAAACATTCCGGGATTTTTCTCCAT
Organism: Sinocyclocheilus grahami; assembly: GCF_001515645.1. Taxonomy (NCBI): domain Eukaryota; kingdom Metazoa; phylum Chordata; class Actinopteri; order Cypriniformes; family Cyprinidae; genus Sinocyclocheilus; species Sinocyclocheilus grahami. Next base: position 177,062 of record NW_015506138.1, read on the forward strand.
ATAGTGGACTTCCATGGTGTCCAGCGGATTGAAGGTTAAGAACGCAGTTTCAGTGCAGCTTCAAAGAGCTCTACACGATCCCAGCAGAGGAATAAGGGTCTTATCTAGTGAAACGATTGGTCATTTTCTGAAAACAATTCTTATTTATCCACTTTTTAACCACAAATGCTCGGCTTGTTCTAGCTCTGCGATGCGCGTCTTCACACATTACGTAATCATGTTGGAAAGGTCACGCACTGGTAGTTCTTCATCTTTGTACTTCATTTAAAAACTACATCTCTTTTTCTCCTCCATCTTTAAAATCATCCGATATCGTCGTTTTACCTTTTTTGTAAAGTGCATTTAACTTTTTTGCATGTTTCTTTGTAAACACTGGGTCGGTACTTCCGCCTACATCACGCGTGACCTGTCATTTGTGGTTAAAAAGTGGATAAATATAAACTTTTTCTAAGAAAATGACCGATCGTTTCGCTAGATAAGACCCTTGTGTTTGAAACTACATTTTGGACCTTGAAATCGTTGGCCACCATTGAAGTCCACTATATAGAGAAAAATCCTGGAATGTTTTCCTCAAAAAGCTTAATTGGATGACATGGGGGTTGTCCCCCCTAAAAATATAATTACAAACCATTATATTGTAATAATACAATGGACATATACTTAAAATAATTGTGTAAGTAGTAAAACAATATAAACGATATAAAAAAAAAAGCTCCCCTCCCTTGCCTCACAGTGGTTTGGTCACACACACACACACACACACACTCACACACACACACACACACACACACACACACACACACACACACACACACACA
>NW_015506138.1:178171-190417 GCF_001515645.1 Sinocyclocheilus grahami
ACACACACACACTCTCTCACACACACTCACACTCTCTCACACACACACACACACACACACACACTCTCTCACACACACTCTCTCTCACACACAAGTCCGGCGGAGAGAGCAAAGTAACTAGGCTGTCAAGGCTACTTTATTCACTTTAAACATCGGATGAAGTCATTCTTTCTCTTTAATACAGATGATGCTGGATCATTAATAAATTAGTCATGACAAAAATCATGATATCCGATGTATTTTTCTATGAGCAATTATAAGGTTACCTAGCTTAGCTTGTTTAATACCGTAGCTTGTTGGATAGTAAGTCACCCACTACAACTAACACGGAGATAAGCCTGTGTGTGAACCGATATTAGGCTAATATTGCAGACCTACCGATGTGTTGGGTTTTGCTCAATATGATGGCAGATCAGTGGGCTTGCTGCGGCTGAATATCTAACGTTAAATACGACATGTCCTCAGTCCCAGACGAAACCTAAAATACTATGTGGAGGACGCAAAATAATTGAATAATTATAATATGAACCTATGAACAGAATTCATATATAAACACGGTCTCCATGCTATGTACACATATCTATCCTTACAAGTACATTTTTGGCTGTATTATTTGTGTCCCCTTCAAAAATTGCTTTTGGGAAATTTTATGTTTATTGTCCCCCCCTACTGTTAGATGAAATGTACGCCCTTGCATGGCGGTGAGCAAATTATCAGGAAATTTTTACTATGAAAGTGAACTTATCTTTTAAGTGTTTATTGCTCTCTCTCCCTGCAGATCGCGGTAAGCACTCTCGGGGCCTTAAAAGGAAACCCTCTCCCGAGCCGGACGGGGAAAGCAGCGCCGCCAAGCTAAACGGCGAGAATCAGCCGTGGTTGCCATCTCCGTCCGAGGTGCTCAAGATGCCCTTGGGATTCGCCGCCGCTCCTCCCTCCACGATCTCCCCGCATTCGCGCACTACACCGCCAGAGGCGTCCACTGCCGCGCAAAACGGCCAGTCGCCGATGGCCGCGCTAATTTTGGCCGCGGACAACGCTGGAACTGGCTCGCCTAAAGACACCGGAAACCAGGTGCACTCCACGACCGCGGGACGCCGGAACAGCGGAAGCCCACAGTCGCCCTCGGCTGGACAAAGGCGGCTCACGCTGGGAACATCGGCGACAGTGCACATCCCAGGCATGGACCCGCAGGCCGGGCATCCGCAGAGCATTCCCGATTCCTCGGTGCCGCCCGGAAGCGTGCCGTTGTGCTGCACCCTGTGCCACGAGCGCCTCGAGGACACACATTTCGTCCAGTGCCCATCGGTGCCGTCGCACAAGTTCTGTTTCCCGTGTTCCCGCGAGAGCATCAAACAGCAGGGGGCGATGGGAGAGGTTTACTGCCCGAGTGGCGAGAAATGCCCACTTGTCGGATCCAACGTACCCTGGGCGTTCATGCAGGGCGAAATAGCCACCATATTGGCTGGGGACGTAAAGGTTAAAAAGGAGCGGGACCCTTGATTTTTCTTTTCTTTTTGGCGCATAATATCCCCCAGGTTAAAAAAAGTACACTCCCACAATGTACTTGTGAAGCGATTAATCACAATTAATCACATCCAAAATGAAGGTTTTTGTTTACATAATATATGTGTGTTTACTGTGTATGTTTATTATGTATATATAAATACACACAAACACATGCATGTGTATATATTTAAGAAAAATATGTTATGTTTATATATTAAATAAATATATTTATATATAAGAATATGAATATATAATTGTAAATATTTTCAAAATATATATACTGTATGTGTGTGTATTCTATATATATATATATATATATATATATACAAAATAAATATACACAGTACACATACATATATTATGTAAACAAAGCATTTATTTTGGATGCGATTAATCACGTTTAATCATTTGACAGCACTGTACTTAATGTGCTCTATTTTCGCGCACTCATTTTGTACTTAATGCACTAAAAGTGATTCTTTAGCACTTCTTAAGATCGACTAAGTGTACTCAACTGTGCTATTTTGGGACACCATGAATATGAACTAAAATGTGCTTTTAACATACTATCTCTGTATTTAAAAAATGTATTTAGTTACCACTTGAATCCATCTTTCATACACTAGTGCACTCAAGTGTACTACACTTAATAAATTTTTTAAGTACAGAGATCGTATGTTAAAAGCGCATTTTTGTTCATATTCATGGTGTCCAAAAATAGCACAGTTGAGTACACTTAGTCGATCTTAATCTCATTTTTAGTATATTAAGTACAAAATTAGTGCGCGAAAGCGGAGCACTTGAAGTACATTATGGAAGCGTACTTTTTTTAACCTGGGATGGATGGATAGATAGTGTAGAATTATCTGGAGGAATTGATGGATGGATAAATAGAGTAGAATTATTTAGAGGGATGGATGGATGGATAGTGTAGAATTATCTGGTGGGATGGAGTATTTAGTTACCACTTGAATCCATCTTTCATACACTAGTGCACTCAAGTGTACTACACTTAATACATTTTTTAAGTACAGAGATCGTATGTTAAAAGCGCATTTTTGTTCATATTCATGGTGTCCAAAAATAGCACAGTTGAGTACACTTAGTCGATCTTAATCTCATTTTTAGTATATTAAGTACAAAATTAGTGCGTGAAAATAAAGCACTTTAAGTACGTTATGGAAGTGTACCTTTTTTTTAACCTGGGCCACCAATCGTATTGCATACCATCCAGACGTGAACTAACCGGACATGTACATATTGAACTTAAGGGAACTGTACACTTGGTAAACATGGCTGTATAATTTTTTTGATTTTCCCTTTTTTGAATACATTGTGTTTCTATATTTTTTCCGAAGATAAAACGGTATGTACGCGCTATAACACCCCCCCCCTCCCCCCATTCAGTGGTTGTCCAGAGCGAACGCTCGGTGTACTAGTAGACCTGGTGGCAGTCCATGTTTAAACACAGAATGTGACTAATACTCTTTAAGCACTTGGCAAGAACTGAAACGCTTTTAGCTGTATTGTATGCACTTGTTTAAAAATTGCCAAATACAATTTCTGACCTTGTAATAACAATCTGACGTGTGTGTGGTTGGCTTATTGTCTGCCCTCGCTGAATCATACGACGCGGATGATGCAACGACCCCAATGAGTGCGAAAAGGGAACTAAACAAACACAAGTCGCAGCTCGGGAGATTTTGTCCTGGTGCATGCTGGGAGTTCATCTCCTCAATAATGGTAACTGATTTCATGAATGTTTGCAAAGCTAAAGTAACCCGAGAATGCTTGAATTTGGAAGAGTATCTGTTTTTTTCTCCTCTAACACACAGGCTGTGACTTGTATCGCACATTGTTTTCGGACTCCATGTGGAGTAACCTAACGCTGCGTGCAAGACGACTCTCCGCGTCTATTTTTACTCGCATGCTGTGCGTTGAGGAGCTCATAAACAATCTTTCCTTTGGCCTTTTTTGGTGGATAAAGACCTGCGATGTTAAACATTACGGCTGCGTTAGGATGACATCTGAAAAGGCTAGTTCATGCTTCAAAAATACATTTATTGGTAACTTAGTTAACATAACCTAACAACAAAAAACTTCTAAAGCATTTATTAATCGTAGTTTAATTTAAATTCCAACATTTACTAATACATTTAACACATTAAGCTGAATTTGTAAATATTATTGTAACAAATGTGAAGCTCATTTTTAATTAATGCATTAATGGAAGAAAGTAATTTTATGCATGTCTTGTGCATAATTTAGTAAATGTTTCAATGGTAACGCTTTACAAAATGGTCTAGTGAGTTATTAACTTAAAATGAGCTTACATTTTAATTTTTTTGGCTTTTAAATAATATTAACTGAAAACATTTGATTTAATAATGTATTAGTAATTGTAAATGTACATTAACTAAGATTAATACATGCTTTAGAGGTATTTGTCATTTGTTAACACTTGAGCTTGTTATTTCGGCTTTTGTTTGATTTAATGAGAACAGTCAAATTGAACTGTTCAATTTCATGAATTATTGTAGATTTCAACATTTAACAATACGTTCAACAGATTAAGTTAATATTATTTACATGTTTTTATGAACTAACAATGACCAGGTGTATTTTCATTTTCATTCAACATGCATAAATATTTTATTGCTCATTGTGAGTTAATGCATTAACTAATGTTAACTAATGGAAACACTCGAGCTTGTTTTCTAGTCTTGCACTAATCGGCTTTTGTTAGAGTTAATCAAATTGAACTGTTCAAATGCATTAATTATGGTGCAGGCTTAAACCGTCGAGCTCTATTATCTGAGGCGCGCTGTAGCATATGCTTAATAAAATGTGTCGGATCACGTGGTCGCTGGAATTCCTGAGTCACGCTCGGTCGCCCGCCTTCCTCTTCACTGTTCTCACACAGCACTCAAATGAATGGAGATCTGTTCTTACACAGGTCACATGTATTCCAATTAACCCTTTCACCACCGCCATGACCTGGAAAACAGATTTGGCTTATAGAGCCGGAATTGCTTTTTCATTTTTAGCCATCGAACATCTTCAAATTGAAAGTTTTTTTTTTTGGTGCATAGTTGTTTTTAGCCAATTAAAATGCATTGGCAAGCATGCACTGCAAAATACGTCATCATAACACGCTGGCAACAAGCAGGCATTTGTATCCAAATCAAAAGCAAACATTGATCGGATGATTCAGACGGCATGAGCTGCGGTCGCCTGGAGGATTCCAGCCATGCCGTCTTTTCAGCGTTCGTCGAAACTCAACACCCCAAGGGGGAAAGACTCTCGTCAGAGATGAATCGCTCTACTCCAGTTACGCTGCAGCTCTTTCTGTCTTTTGTTTGTACAGCTGTCCCGCCCTCCCTCACTGGTTAGCATCAGATGGATGTTTTTTACCTTTGAGATTTTTGTTGTTGTCTTATATAAGGTCATTTTGTTATATGCACTTCTGTTTTACTTAAAAGCATGCATGCATCCAAAAATCTATGCAGTGCAAATGTGGCGAAGTCGCTGGCCTACCGTAGGCTAAGTTGTTTACAAGCTCGTCTGACACTAATTGAACCAATGAGCATTATGACGTGTTTTGCAATGTGTGAAATCGAGTTTGCATTGACATAAAAGGTAACACTAAGCCACTGGAAATTCAGAACAAAACAAAACAAAAGTACTTTGGATTTAGTTGTACCGTCAAGTGATTGGAACATCGAACTCAGATGGTCTATGCAATATCATTTTTTTAATCTTAAGTATTAATTGATTTGATGAATATTTAATCATTCCCAAACTTTGCAAAGCTGCATAGGTTCAAAACTATACTCAAATCTCACAACAGAGACTTTTTTGAGTTTGGAGTGCGTTCACCTCGCAGTACTTGTTTAGGGTTGGGTTGGTTTGTTTAGACTAAGATGCTTGATTCCAGATTAACAAGGAACAGAATCTCACAGGAATACAGCGAGGAGTCAGTCTTTGAAAGTAAAAACCCATTTGAGAAATACATTTTTAACAATATACTCTTTATTGGGTGATGCCATTAAAGAGCCATTTTGGTTCCCCAAAGAACCATTCATGCAACAGTTCATAAAAGAGCCAATAAATACCTTCTTAATAATCTGAAGAGTTTTTTTCAACTTTTTGTGCAATGGAAAGTTTTAAGGTTCTTCATGGAACCATTGATGCCAATAAGCTTTATTTTTACAAGCGTAACTTATAAATCTTTTAAGAAAGACCTTGTTACACATTACATGTACTTACTATTATAATAACAATAAGTTATGCATAACTACATGCAAGTAATTCTAAACCAAATCCTGACCCTAACCATATAGTAAGTACATGTAGTTAATTAATGTTACTCAGTACTTAAGTGTATAATTACACTGTAACAGTGACAACTTAAAATAACGTGTAACCAAAACATCCAACTAAAATGTATCAGGAAAAAGGTTCCAAGAACAATTTAAGAATGTTACTAAAACGTTTTTTCTTGTTTAAGTGAACGTTAATAAAACATACAAACTAAAAACGTTCCTTGTGCAATGTATAAACGTTTTGAGAATGTTATTTAAAACATTTTTTCTTGTTTATGCGAATGTTCTTTTTTTTTTTCATTTTACAAACATTACGGAAACATTACTTTTGAATGTGTTCTGAACGTTTTCAAACAAGTAGCAACGTTTAAAAAAAAAAAAACATTAGACAAGCATTTCCTAAACAATGTATGAATAACATTTAACATTGTATTAACGTTAAAGAAAGAACATTGTCAGAAAGTTCTGAGAACATTCACTGCTGGGTTGTGCCATAGTTTCTGATTCGATTACATCAGTTTCAGTGCTTCATGGAATGAACAGTTCATCCCTTCATAGAAGTCAAAACACCTTGTTTACCTTATTTGCATAAAATGTTGTGATTCAACACTAAACTGGTTGGTCTCGTTCATGGCTTAGAGCTATTTACTTAAGAATTCTATGCAATCCTTCAACAAGAGAAAGACTTCCGAAATTGAAGCCGGTGCTCACATAGTGTCTGCAGAGTGAAGTAGCCTGTTTGCCACGTCAGCAGTTTTGGCCATTCGGCCTGAGGGTTCCTGGTGTGTTACACGAACACGCATGCACAGGAGGGGAAAGCAAAAAGCCAAACAGCCCAGATCACATTCCTGGGCCCCTGCGCTGACAAAAAAACAGAAAGCGGAGAATGCAGGGGGAGCGAACGAGGCGGATATTTCCAGCAGTTGCTCTCACTATAATTAGACAGAATACAGGCGAGCCTTCACAGCCATCAATCACACGCACTGCAACACCAAGAAAGGAACTCGTGTCCCGGTGACTGCAGGCCTTTATCTGGAGGAAAGCTTTCTATGTCGCACCAAATATAGCGATCACACACGCTCTGAACCTGGGACGTGTCATGAAAGGGTGCATTCGTCGCCTGGTTACCTGCATGCCGAGCAAACAAGAGGATGTGTGACGTATAAATCTATTATAAAACGGATAGTTCCGGTCCTTGATTCTGATTGGCTGAGCCGCGTTCTAAGCTGTTGTAAATTACACTACAAACACACACCTTTGTTTACGTTTGAGTGTTTGGTGCAACCACAACTGTTTCTGAGGAGCTACATTGTTTGGTGGAAGAATACTGTGTTTATTAATATCATTACACTTTATTTGCTCCGTTTTGTTTTGTGAAACCATACTACGTATATGGAATAACCATTTTATAACAACAATAAACCCCGTGAAGCCGTGGTTTACAGTGAGCTTATAACAGCTAAAGGGGTTTTAGGCACTTCACGTCGTGCATAACAACGCCCCTTAGCTGTTACAAGTTCACTGTAAACCACGGCTTCACGGGGCTTATTGCTTTAATTTACACTACAGTAGGTATAAACAATAGTTTCTCTCAGGACCTTAAATACAATTTTTGTGTCCAACATGTTTTGTAAAATATATATTTATATAAAAAATTGCTCGTAAATCATTTTCATAAACTTAAACCTCTATAACTTGTTTTTGGTTTACATTTTTTACAACTTTTTTTTTACTTCAACAATAATCTGTCAAGGGTCTTCTTTAAAATTATACCAAGTCTGTACTCCCAAGATTCAAATTATTATGACAGTTTTTGACATTTTGTACATTAATAATGTATAAATAACATTTTGAGAACATTATTGAAGACCAGATAATATTAGTATTTTAAGTTTGTTTTGATGTTATATGCCTACACTTAAAATATTTACTTTACTTAAACTTTACTACTTACTTTACTGTATTTAAAACGGTTGGCTTATTTACAGTATATTCCCAGCTAACAAAATACATTCTAATAATGTTTTGACAAGGCTCCTGATAATTTATGGAAACGTTATTTCTGAGTGTTCTTAAAATGTTTTTGTTTCTTTATTTGCTCCGTTTTGTTTTGTGAAACCGTACTACGTATATGGAATAACCATTTTATAACAACAATAAACCCCGTGAAGCCGTGGTTTACAGTGAGCTTATAACAGCTAAAGGGGTTTTAGGCACTTCACGTCGTGCCTAACAACGCCCCTTAGCTGTTACAAGTTCACTGTAAACCACGGCTTCACGGGGCTTATTGCTTTAGTTTACACTACAGTAGGTATAAACAATAGTTTCTCTCAGGACCTTAAATACAATTTTTGTGTCCAACATGTTTTGTAAAATATATATTTATATAAAAAATTGCTCGTAAATCATTTTCATAAACTTAAACCTCTATAACTTGTTTTTGGTTTACATTTTTTACAACTTTTTTTTTACTTCAACAATAATCTGTCAAGGGTCTTCTTTAAAATTATACCAAGTCTGTACTCCCAAGATTCAAATTATTATGACAGTTTTTGACATTTTGTACATTAATAATGTATAAATAACATTTTGAGAACATTATTGAAGACCAGATAATATTAGTATTTTAAGTTTGTTTTGATGTTATATGCCTACACTTAAAATATTTACTTTACTTAAACTTTACTACTTACTTTACTGTATTTAAAACGGTTGGCTTATTTACAGTATATTCCCAGCTAACAAAATACATTCTAATAATGTTTTGACAAGGCTCCTGATAATTTATGGAAACGTTATTTCTGAGTGTTCTTAAAATGTTTTTGTTTCTTCAAAGGGAACGTTCCGTTTTACAAACATTATGGGAACGTTACTTTTAAATGTTTTGAAACGAGTAGTAACGTTTAGGAAACATTAGAGAATGTTGAACTATAATGTTTCAGAAAAACGTTTCATGAATGATGTATAAATAACGTTTTGAGAACCTTATTGAAGACCACGTAATATTAATATTTTAAATTTGTTTGATGTTATGTGTCCGTTTAAAATATTTAGATTTTGTACTTAAAACTGTCGACTAGCTGTTATGTTTACAGCTAACAAAAATATGTTCTAAGAACGTTTTAATAACATTCCCATTAAGTTATGGAAACAGTATTTCTGAATGTTCTCATAACAATGTTTTTTTAATTACGTTTTTACTTGTTTATGCTAACGTTAGCAAAAACATTAAAGGAATGTTAAATTTTTACATTTTTTAAACGTTATGGTAATGTTACTTCTGAATGTTTTGAAACATGTAGTAACATTTAGAAAACATTAGACGTTAACGTCCAACTAAAACGAACGTTACTTTTAAATGTTACTTTCGAATTTTGAATGTTCTCTTAACGTTCTGAAACAAGTAACGTTTAAAATAACGTCCAACGAAAATGTTTCAGAAAAAAACGTTTAATGAATAACAATAAATAACATTCACATACATAAAAATTCTTAAAACGTCTTAACGATTGAGAAATCGCTGGAAAATGTTTTCGTGAAAAGACTAAAACAGCTACAGCTACATATTAATTAAACCAATGAACGTTATGAAATGTTTTGCAATGCGAAAATCGAAATCGAGTTTTTAGTTTCTAATTATTGTTCCTTAGTTTAGATTTTAAAAATTCGGTGAAATAGCTAACTATCTTGTTTTTTGTGAAAGCAAGTCTGAAACCCTTAGAGATGGACTGAATTAATGAACGTTATGGAAGTATGTGGGTTACTGAGAGCTTTGGATGGTGATATTTTAGGCTTGAATCGAGAATAACCAATCAAAAGCCCAGACTGAGCTGAAACATGAAACGGGCCTCCAATAATTCTGGCAGCATAATTAATCAAAGACTTCGGCTTATAAAATATGCCTTATGTAGTTTCGTCTGTACATGTGGCCGACTCGCCTTTTACAAACCCAAACTTTTTTTACGCCAAGTTCAGAGATCATGTGAAATCTGTCCCATGTGATTTTGGCCTGGCATCTTTTATAACGAGAGTTTTTCTCTGAGCACTGCGTCTAAAGAGCCAGTTTTGGGAGGGGGACTGAAATATTATTCCAGAGCGTTTTCAACTCCGGCCTCATTCTCCCGAGCTGTGTGGCAACTTTGAACACAGTGTCCCATTACAGGAAGCCAGATCTCAGAGATTGGGCCTTTAAAGTGGATCTCTCATATCCTTCCTTTTTGTTAAGCTGCCTTTCAAGGAGACAGCCGTGTTTTGGTGCAGATGGCATTGGACTTGCTGTACACGATTTAGAGGGGTTGTTGTCTGTCTCCGATGTGTTAAACGAAAGCTTTGCAGTGAAATGTCCAAGGCGACAAATTTAGTTTATAAAAACGTTGTGCGAACGTTGTTTTTAAATGTTACTAAAAAGTTCAAATGTCCTGTTTTTTTTATTGTGATTGTTATTTAAAAGTAGAAGAAAAAAAAGTTTTCACTCAAAAGCTTTGCAGTGAAATATCACAGGCGACATATTTAGGTTATAAAAACTTTGTGGGAACATTGTTTGAAAATTTTTTACTTTAATTAAAATGTCCAGTTTTTTATTGCGATTTATAAAAGTTACAAAAACTCTAACTTTTAACTAACTAACTTTTAAGTTTATATTTTAAAAAATATTTATATGTAATATAAATTATATGAATATAAATATATGCATGCAAATATTTTCAAATTATATACTGTATGTGTGTGTCTTTATAAATACACAGTACACACATATATAAACAAAAACTTTTTGATTTTGTATGCGATTAATCGTTGCCCAGCACTAAAATAAATATATAAATACATTTAAAAAACGGAGAAAACAAGAAAAAAAATATTTTTTTTCATAAAATATACATATTATATATTTAAATATATATATATATTTTAAAACATATGAAAAAACAAGAAATTATATTGTGTCATAAAATAAAAATATTTCAAAAACGTAAGAAAAATAGGAAATAGTTTTTCACACTATATAAATAAATACATTAAAAACCCAGAAAACAAGCAAAACAATAAATTATTTTTTTCGTAAAATCTAAATATATATATTTTTTAAAAACATAAGAACAAAACATTTTATTAAAAACAAGAAAACATAAGAAAAATTTGTATTTTTCATAAAATATAATGTTTTCATGAGATCCAAATATATCTTCATGTCATCACCAAACTCAAAATGTTATGAATTAACCAGGATGATAAAGCACATGGTAGTCATTAACCAGTGAGGCATGGCTGGCTCCGCCCCTCTCCCCTCATTGGGCAGGGCTTATCTCGCAGTCACTTGACCTTTGGCCCTGCAGATCTGTGGGTAAGAAAATAAACACAACCACATCTGGAGAACAGCGTCACTGACCACTGCTTAACAAAGATGCCTTCAGGCCATGTGAGTATAGACGGTCAGGAACACAAAGTCCACTGTGTGTGTGTGTGTGTTTTGATGGACAGAGTAAAAAAAACACTGGATACGTATCGCCAGCAGCTACGTTATGAATGGTTAGTGTATTAACTATGTGCTTGTCATTCAATCACCATTGAGGAATCTTTGCCTTTTAACCCTATAAATACTGAAACAGATCAGTGACAATTACAGAGGGTTTGAGCCCCAGTTAAGTTTAAACAAAGTTGAATTCCCTCTGTGTTGAACTATAATGTTATATAATACATAAGGCATATTTTTCAGTGTCATGAAACAATGTTTCAATGACCACAAATGTGCACTACAAATGTAACGTTCACTACCGAAGGTACGGAAGCTTGTTTCTGCTGTGGCATACAAAAATAAAAGTTATTGTAACTTTTTCTCTCACAAATAGGACTTTATTTTCTTGCAAGACTGAATGTATAGCTCACAATTCAGACTTTTCTCTCATAATTCTGTCAAGAAAAGTCATAATTGTGAGACAAAGTCTGAATTGCAAGATATAAACTCAGAATTGCTATGTAAACAGAATTGCAAGAACGAAAGTCAGAATTTTGAGATAAACTCAGAATTGCGAGATATAAATTCAGAATTGCGATATAAACAGAATTGCGAGATATAAATTCAGAATTGCGAGAATGAAAGTCAGAATTGCAAGATACAAATTCAGAATTGTGATATAAACAGAATTGCGAGATATAAATTCAGAATTGCGATATAAACAAAATTGTGAGAACGAAACTTAGAATTGCGAGATAAACGCAGAATTGCAATGTATAAATTCAGAATTGTGATATAAACAGAATTGCGAGAATGAAAGTCAGAATCGCGAGATAAACGCAGAATTGCGAGATAAACTCAAAATTGTGAGATATAACCTAGAATTACGATGTAAACAGAATTGCGAGATAAACTCAGAATTGCGAGATATAAATTTAGAAATTGCGTATAAACAGAATTGTG
>NW_015506138.1:192308-202512 GCF_001515645.1 Sinocyclocheilus grahami
AAAAACCCAGAAAACAAGCAAAACAATAAATTATTTTTTTCGTAAAATCTAAATATATATATTTTTTAAAAACATAAGAACAAAACATTTTATTAAAAACAAGAAAACATAAGAAAAATTTGTATTTTTCATAAAATATAATGTTTTCATGAGATCCAAATATATCTTCATGTCATCACCAAACTCAAAATGTTATGAATTAACCAGGATGATAAAGCACATGGTAGTCATTAACCAGTGAGGCATGGCTGGCTCCGCCCCTCTCCCCTCATTGGGCAGGGCTTATCTCGCAGTCACTTGACCTTTGGCCCTGCAGATCTGTGGGTAAGAAAATAAACACAACCACATCTGGAGAACAGCGTCACTGACCACTGCTTAACAAAGATGCCTTCAGGCCATGTGAGTATAGACGGTCAGGAACACAAAGTCCACTGTGTGTGTGTGTGTGTTTTGATGGACAGAGTAAAAAAAACACTGGATACGTATCGCCAGCAGCTACGTTATGAATGGTTAGTGTATTAACTATGTGCTTGTCATTCAATCACCATTGAGGAATCTTTGCCTTTTAACCCTATAAATACTGAAACAGATCAGTGACAATTACAGAGGGTTTGAGCCCCAGTTAAGTTTAAACAAAGTTGAATTCCCTCTGTGTTGAACTATAATGTTATATAATACATAAGGCATATTTTTCAGTGTCATGAAACAATGTTTCAATGACCACAAATGTGCACTACAAATGTAACGTTCACTACCGAAGGTACGGAAGCTTGTTTCTGCTGTGGCATACAAAAATAAAAGTTATTGTAACTTTTTCTCTCACAAATAGGACTTTATTTTCTTGCAAGACTGAATGTATAGCTCACAATTCAGACTTTTCTCTCATAATTCTGTCAAGAAAAGTCATAATTGTGAGACAAAGTCTGAATTGCAAGATATAAACTCAGAATTGCTATGTAAACAGAATTGCAAGAACGAAAGTCAGAATTTTGAGATAAACTCAGAATTGCGAGATATAAATTCAGAATTGCGATATAAACAGAATTGCGAGATATAAATTCAGAATTGCGAGAATGAAAGTCAGAATTGCAAGATACAAATTCAGAATTGTGATATAAACAGAATTGCGAGATATAAATTCAGAATTGCGATATAAACAAAATTGTGAGAACGAAACTTAGAATTGCGAGATAAACGCAGAATTGCAATGTATAAATTCAGAATTGTGATATAAACAGAATTGCGAGATATAAATTCAGAATTGCGATATAAACAAAATTGTGAGAATGAAAGTCAGAATCGCGAGATAAACGCAGAATTGCGAGATAAACTCAAAATTGTGAGATATAACCTAGAATTACGATGTAAACAGAATTGCGAGATAAACTCAGAATTGCGAGATATAAATTTAGAATTGCGATATAAACAGAATTGTGAGATAAACTCAGAATGGCAAGATATAAATTCAGAATTGCGATGTAAACAAAATTGTGAGAACGAAACTTAGAATTGCGAGATAAACGCAGAATTGCAATGTATAAATTCAGAATTGTGATATAAACAGAATTGCGAGAATGAAAGTCAGAATTGCGAGATAAATGCAGAATTGCGAGATATAAACTCAAAATTGTGAGATATAACCTAGAATTACGATGTAAACAGAATTGCGAGATAAACTCAGAATTGCAAGATACAAAGTCAGAATTGCGAGATAAACTCAGAATGGCAACATGTAAACTCAGAATTGTGAGATATAAACTCAAAACGGCGAGATATAAATTCAGAATTGTGAGGTATAAACTCAAAATTGTGAGATTAAAGTCTGAAGTGCGAAAAATAAACTCAAAATTTCGAGATATAAAGTCAGAATTGACTGTTACCACTGTTACCATTCCATTTTACAAATTTATGTACTATTTTATATTTTATGAAAAAGATAATTTCTTGTTTTTCTTATTTTTTTAAACTGTATTCATATATTTATTTATTTTATGAAAAATAAAGACTTTTTTCTTGCAATTCTGAAAAACCAAAGTCAGAAATGCAAGATATAAAAAGATGATTTCACAGACCTGCCGGGCAAATCGAACGCTGAGACGCAAAGGGAGGATACACATCACAGCCGAGTGGAGAAAGTCCACTAAAAAATCAATGCAGAAAGGCTGTTTGCAGCTCTATGTGGCAAAAGAGTGAAATAAACGAAGGGCTTATGTGTGGAAAACGCTCAGAGGTAATGATAACACCTTTTTAAAGACATTACAGCCTCTCAGAAGGAACGTCTGACCTTGGGAAACCTTGTGATCCAACCAAAATTGACTGACTGTGGCTTTTTTTTCCCAGAGCAGACTCCTTCGTCCTTGTTCCCGGCCTGTTATGACCTGCTTTTCCTCGCAACCTTCTGTAATCTTTCTATCCGCTGAGTGCTGCGAGAGAGAGAGAAAGAAGATGTCAATATGGCATCATAAAAGCAGCAGACATGAAGAGAAACTACAAAGAGCAAAGGAAATACAAACTCACGCTTTTATGTAGAGACAGAGTTTTTGTTTTTGAAAGCAGTGGTTCTTTTTTCTTTTTCTTTTATTTTACATATATTTATGTACTATTTTATATTTTATGAAAAATAAAGACTTTTTTTCTTGCAATTCTGAAAAACAAAGTCAGAAATGCAAGATATAAACTCTTATAGGCTACATATACTTACATATTCTTTCTTGCAATTCTGAGTTTATACATCACAATTCAGACTTTTTTTTTTCACAGTTGCGAAAAAAAAAAAGGTCTGAATTGTGAGATTAAAAAAAAGTCACAGTTGCCTTTTCAGTGGTTTTTTTTTATTCCATGTTTGAAAATGTCGTAATTACGATATCAGGTGCATTCAAGTCATTTGTTTGGAGAGTGATGGCACTGTACCTTTTCTACAAAAAACTCAGCAAGATTTTGAATAAGTTAAAACTACTTGTACAAAATACTGAATAAAGAATGTGCATTAGAGTGTTGTTTTTATTCAGTTTATGAAGTTGTTGTAAACCGACTTGCTATTCTATAATAATTGTACAATACTATTGTGTTTTAGCTAGTTTTACTGTAAATTATTTTTATTTTATTTTATTAATTTCAAGAACTTTACCACCAATACAGACACTTAATGTGCCTTCAACTCTTAAATACAATATTCTCAGCATGTTTTGAATGCACAATAATGTAATAGTTGACTCAGGATTAACAGGATATTTTCCCAGTCATCTCAATAGTAAAAAGTGTCCTGGTTTACTTGAATTCACAATACAGTATGGACCCTTTTCGCATTTCCAGGTTTTGAACGTGGAATTAAACTATACTGGGGTAAAATCCTACATGGGAGTTCATGGCAAATATAATTTAAACAGCAAAAGTCAGCAGAAATCCACTGTTGCGTTTCCGCAACTTTCCAAAATGCATTACAGCAGTCAGATAAAGCTGTATTAGAAACCTCTTTGAAGCAGAGTTTTTTATTTATTTATTTTTATTGAAATGTGTGTATAAATTTACGTTCTCATTTTTAAAAATAAAAATATATATAAACAAGATTTACTGTGTAAGATTTACTGTGAGATCTCGTGTCACTGTGAAATCGTTCCTACAATCATCAAGAGTGACTGTCCCATTGACTGCCAAGTAACTTACACTGTCAAGGTCCAGAAAAGTATGAAAGACATCGACAGAATAGTCCATCTGCCATCAGTGGTTCAACCGTAACGTTATGAAGCGATGAGAATACTTTTTGTATGCAAAGAAAACAAAAATAACGACTTTATTCAACAATTCGTCTCCTCTGTGTCTCTCCGCATCACCGTAGCGCCGTTTTGGAGAATATGAGCTGAACGCAAGCAGCGTACGCTTTTCTGTGTCAGCCGCGACACAAAGATACGTTTTCTACGTGTATTTACGCTTTGATTTGAACGAAAACAGCACATAAGTGCTGACACAGAAGAACGTACGCTAAGTTTTTTTTCTTCAGAAATAAGACAAAAATGCAAGCTGGCACAAATAGTAGTTTGCTTAATGCAGTTTGCTTGATTTTGTGTTCTACACTATGCAGACACATTTCTACCATTGAACTGCACTTTTCTCCTGCCCTAGGTAGAGATTAGTATGTTACGAGACACACATTTTCTTCTTCTTCCTCCTTTGCATGATTAATGCCCTCTCGCCCTGCCACCAAACCGCTCTATTTTTAGCCCTGATGTCAAAAAGTGGCCTGCAGGAATCTCTGTGGGCCGCGACTCACATGACGGATGAAATCATCACAAAGTAGCTACAGTGTCTCTTTTTCACTCCCGCGCTGCGAATGGAGTCTGTGAAATGGAAATGAGTGTTGCTTTTTTGTCCTCGTGACACAAGAAACTAGGCGCTCATGTGAACGATGGAACGCCATCAGATCCGCCGAAAAACTGGAGCGCCGATGGAGGGAGGGAGCGAGGAGAGAACAAAAACAACTCAGAGGACCAAAACTGATTTTGACAAGAGAGAGGGGGAAAGAGAAGCAGACAGGCGAGGCTTTTGTGCGCTAGACAGACTTGTTTAGGACGAGGAGGATTCAATCAGCTGATAACGTGAGGTGATGATAAAAAGCTCTTCTGTGTTTTTGTGCCTGAACAAAGGCGCTGGCAAGGGTTGTTCGGTTTGGCACGCTTCAGGAGTCACACACCGGTTGTTTAGTCAGATACAGGATCAGGACGGGGTTCACCAGAACTACAGACAGGTCTTAACATGGCCGTCCTGCTCGGGTGGCCATTTCTATAACACCAAAAAGGAGGATTTCAGTGAAGCCAGGATAAAAACTGAAAAAGAATCCATTGACAGAAATGAACTTTTGCATTAAAGAGTGATACTTACCCCCTTAAATTGATTTACAAGGGCATTTGTTTTTACCTTTATAGGGCCAAATGTTCTAGAAGAAAGAAGTTTCTTATGCTCATCAAGGATGCATTAAGATCAAAAATACAGAAAAAGCAGTAACATTGTGAAATATTATTACAATTTAAAATAACGGTAATAAATATTTTAAAATAAAAATTATCGTTGTGATCAAAGCTGAATTTTCAGCATCAATACTCCAGACTTCAGAGTCACATGATCCGTCAGAAGTCATTCTGTGCTGAATATCAGTGTTCTTTTCTAACAGTGTTTAAGGCTTTACTATCACTTTTTGTCCATTTAACACATCCTTGCTGAATAAAAGTATTAATTTCTTAAAATAAACTCTCTCCATCCATCCATCCATTGTTCTGTCTTTGTATATGTCCATCCATCCATCATCGTTCTGTCTTTGTATCTGTCCATCCATCCATTCATCCATTCATCCTCCTATCATCCATCTATCCATCTCTCATATTTCCATCCACCCATGTATTTATCTATCCATCCATCTATCTATCCATCGTTCTATGTACCTGTCTGGCCATTCATCTGTCTGTCCATCATTCATTCTGTTGTTCTGTCTGTGTATCTCTCCATCCAACCATCCATTGTTCTATCTTTGTATCTGCCATCCATCCATCCATCATTCTGTTTTTGTATCCATACATCTATCCATACATTGATCCTTCTGTCTTTGTATCTGTCCACCCATCCATTCATCCATTATTCTTTGTATCCATCCATCCATCTATCATTCTGTATTTGTATCTGTCCATCCGTTGAGCGTTCTGTCTTTGTATCTGTCCATCCATCCATTCATCCATCCTCCTATCTCTCATCCATCTATTCATTCATTCATTCATCCATCCATCCATCTATCCATCCATCCATCTATCCATCTATATACCTGTCTGTCCATCAGTCATTCTGTTGTTCTGTCTGTCCATCCACCCACCCATCCATACATCTGTCATTGTATCCATTCATCCGTCTATCTCTCCATCCATCCATCATTCTATCTTTGTATCTCTCCATCCAACCATCCATCATTCTGTCTTTGTATCTGTCCATCCATCCATCCATCCATCCATCCATCCATCATTCTGTCTTTGTATCTGTCCATCCATCCATCCATCATTCTGTCTTTGTATCTGTCATCCATCCATCCATCCATCAATCCATCCATCATTCTGTCTTTGTATCTGTCATCCATCCATCCATCATTCTGTCTTTGTATCTGTCCATCCATCCATCCATCCATCATTCTATTTTTGTATCCATCCATCCATCATTCTGTTTTTGTATCTATCCATCCATCCATCCATTGATCATTCTTTGTATCTGTCCATCCATCCATCATTCAGTCTTTGTATCCATCCGTCCATCTGTCCATCCTTCTATCTGTCTGTCTTGCCATTCATCTGTCTGTCCATCAGTCATTCTGTTGTTCAGTCTGTGTATCTGTCCATCCATCCTTCCATCTAATCTACAGTACTTGTTTCAAGTTAAACTTTCTTTTAACATAGAGAATAAAAATGTCTGTCCAGCGTTAGCGTCCCGCAGCTCATTGTATCCACATCTTGCTCTATAAAATTCTAGACGATTTCTCCGAGGCATGTGCTGGACTGCAGCCCAGAGAAAGCTATGCACGTACTCTCCCATTCATAAACAAAGAAAAATGTTAATAAAAGGCCTCACTTGGACACTTAACAATGCAAGTATGAACTTTCTTTCATTGTTGTTTGTGCACATCTGGATTTCAGTAGGAAAGGCCGTGTGGCGTCTCCTCCGCTAGCAGTCGGGCTCAAGTTTGTGGGAAGAAAATAATCCAATGTCATCCAGTGCGGAAACGCCACTGGATGCTTGAGTTCAGCAGGAGCTTTGCCAGAAGAGCGTGCATGTGGATGAAGCTGTGATTGCGCTCTCGTGGTTGAGTACATGTGTGCTGGCGCTCGCTGAAAGCAGTCAGTATTTATGCATGTGTGTTTGTGTAGGCAGCCGTGTACGACTGGAGGTGTTTTTATGTGCATTTTGTGCAGAGAAATGTAGCTTTGTGATTTTAAATGCATGTATGTTAAGGCACAATAAACTTTTAGCGTGCATTAAATTGGCACACGTTTTAAATAAACTTTTAAGTAAACATTTTAAACTTTGGCGGTTCAACCAAAAATTAACATTCTTTCAGGAAAGAAGATATTTTGAGTGTTTTTTGTCCAAAGTCAGTGGGGTCAAATGTTGTTTGGTTCCCAGTGTTCTTTAAAATATCTTCTTTTTTGTTCCAATGAAGAAAATAATTCAGCTTTGGAATGATATAAATGATTATAATAACATTTAATTTTTTGGCTCCGCTATCTATTTAATTACATTTTTTAAAAGATTCATTTTTGGCTCCACTATATCTTTACCATTTTTTCCCATTTTTGAGAAAATGGACAAGAACTGTTAGTGACGTAATCTTGTATGCAGTTATTATCATTACTAAATCTAAAACAATAGGTTTAAAAAAAAAACTTGAAATACATAAACATTAACTGAAATTAAATTAAATATAAAAAACTTAAACTTATTTTATTTCATTTTCATTTAATTTAAGTGCTAAAATAAATAAAGCCAAATAAACTAAAATTAAAAGCTAGAACTTAATTTGAAAAACTATATAAAAGCTAATAAAAATGAAACAGCAAAACACTAAAACTTTAACTAAAATTAAAATGAATAATAATATTAAAATAAAATATAATTCCAAAAAAGTTTAATAGTATAAAATATATTGAAGAATAAAGTATTTGTCAAGGCATCATTTTGCGATCCACGCACCGAACTTCCGATATATGAGTCAAATGTTTCGCGATCCACGCTCCAAACTTCCGATCTGAATCAAATGTTTCGCGATCCACGCTCCGAACTTCCGATCTGAATCAAATGATTAGCGTTCTGCACTCCAAACTTCCGATCTGAATCAAATGTTTCGCGATCCGCGCTCCAAACTTCTGATCTGAATCAAATATTTCGCGATCTGCGCTCCGAACTTCCGATCTGAATCAAATGTTTCACGATCCACGCTCCAAACTTCCGATCTGAATGAAAAAATGAGTCAAATGTTTCGCGATCCACGCGCCAAACTTCCAATCTGAATCAAATGTTTCACGATCTGCGGTCCAACAATCCACGCTCCGAACTTCCGATATGAGTCAAATGTTTCGTGATCCACGCTCCGAACTTCCAATCTGAATCAAATATTTCGCAATCCACGCACCGAACTTCCAATCTGAATCAAATGTTTCGTGATCCACGCTCCGAACTTCCAATCTGAATCAAATATTTCGCAATCCACGCACCGAACTTCCAATCTGAATCAAATGTTTCGTGATCCACGCTCCGAACTTCCAATCTGAATCAAATGATTCGCGATCCACGCTCCGAACTTCCGATCTGAATCAAATGATTAGCGTTCTGCACTCCAAACTTCTGATCCATGCTCCGAACTTCCGATATGAGTCAAATGTTTCGCGATCCGCGCTCCGAGCTTCCAATCTGAATCAAATGTTTCGTGATCCACGCTCCGAACTTCCAATCTGAATCAAATGATTCGCGATCCACGCTCCGAACTTCCGATCTGAATCAAATGATTAGCGTTCTGCACTCCAAACTTCCGAATGTTTCACGATCCACGCTCCAAACTTCCGATCTGAATCAAATATTTCGCGATCTGCGCTCCGAACTTCCAATCTGAATCAAATGTTTCGTGATCTGTGCTCCGAACTTCCGATCTGAATCAAATGTTTCACGATCCACGCTCCAAACTTCCGATCTGAATCAAATATTTCGCGATCTGCGCTCCGAACTTCCAATCTGAATCAAATGTTTCGTGATCTGTGCTCCGAACTTCCGATCTGAATCAAATGTTTCACGATCCACGCTCCAAACTTCCGATCTGAATGAAAAAGATTTCCAATCAAATAACATGCGTTACGCGAAGTTTCGATCTAAATTTAAATGAAAATGAGAAATGCTGCCTTTGGGAACTAGCTAAAATAAAATATATATTTTAAAATATATATCTTAATTTAGTTTAGCTCATGTTTATTTTATTTCGAATTACAATTTTTTCATGGTTTTAGATAACAATAATAACCCTGTTTGGAGTATAGTGCACAAGTCTTTATGATACTTTCTTGGTGGTGTTTGTCTTTTTTGAACCAAATGAATCAGTTCAACAGCTTTTCGGTGAATTGTCCCTTTAAATGTGAGCCTGCAGCACAAAAGCAGTGTTAAGTCGCTGGGGGATATTTGTAGCAATAGCCAACAATACATTGTATGGGTCAAAATTATAGATTTTTTTTAATGCCAAAAATCATTAGGATATTAAGTAAATATCATGTTCCATGAAGATATTTTGTAAATGTCCTACCGTAAATATATCAACTTAATTTTTGATTAGTAATATGCATTGCTAAGAACTTCATTTGGACAACTTTAAAGGCGATTTTGTCAGTATATGGATTCTCAGATTCCAGACTTTCAAATAGTTGTATCTCGGCCAAATTTCTATCCTAACAAACCATACATCAATGGAAATCTAATTTATTCAGCTTTCAAATTATGTATAAATCTCAATTTCGAAAGATTGACCTTTATGACTGGTTTTGTGCTCCAGGGTCACACATGGTAATTGTCTCTCTGTGTTTCAGACTTGTGTTTTGGATGCTAATGGTGCGTGTCACTGTGGTTTGTTTGGTCCGAGCGTGTCACGTCCACACTCAGCACACCTGTGTTTGCACCAGATGGATCATGGAAACGCAGCCCATAATGTCGTGTGTTGCTATGGAAACTCAGATGGACACCTGCTTCCTGAATCCAGACAGCGGGAAGAGCTGAAGGAAGTCTGAGAGGAATGGAGCGAATTCAGAAACACAGATTATCTCCTCAGATACAGTCAGAGATTCGGGAATCTCCATGACAACCGAATTCCGGATTCCGAGTTTGCCGATGGATAGCGGAGCCATGGAAACCGTCTGGAGAAACAGAGACAGATAAGAGTGAAGCTGCTGTAAAGAGCCTTGAGTTCATAATCAGAGTGTTGTCAGTAATCACACACACACAGATACTCTATCAGTGATGTGATCGTTTGTGTGAAGCTGATTTTAAACCATCTATCTATCTATCTATCATCTGACTATTTCTATCTATCTATCACCTGACTATTTCTATCTATCTATCTATCATCTGACTATTTTTATCTATCTACAGTGGGGAAAAAAAGTATTTCTGTCATGACCAATATCGTCAAAATGATAGATACTTA